>NC_050597.1:5352500-5652500 GCF_013368585.1 Megalops cyprinoides
CCCCTCTGATGTATAATTTATTATATGGTTACTAAATGGAGAGCTGAAGAACCTACTTCTTCTTCTTCTTGTTAAATTAATCACTACGGTTCTGTTCTTCAGATACATTTGTTCAGATAGACTCTTTGCATTGAACTGTTTGCTGAGATATTTTCCCATCATATGTGAAATTTGAAATATGACCACGCATTTTTCAGAACATTTTCCCCCACAGAGCCAAGAGGAAATGTTCTCTCTACAGTGCCTCCACCTGGCGGCAGTAAGTAATGCACTGGAAATGCATTTGCAACATGTCACTTAATGTGACAAGCCATTTTCCTGGAAAGCTTTATCAGCGCAATGAAGTGGGCACCTCGGAAAACTATCTCAATCCAAACCTTTATACACATTGTGCAAGTCCTCTGGAAAAAAAAGGAGGCTGCACTTTGATAGAGCTAATCTCTTGTTCTGATTCAGCCTTTGAGATCAACAGCCCGTAAATAAGTTTAAAAAAAATACATGTAAAAAAAAAAAAAAAAAAGAAAGAAAAGAAAAAAAATGAAAGGGAGGGCACTAAACGGATTTAGCGGCGTTAATCTCTCCGTAGTGGGGGGACATCTTAGCCCTCTCGTCTTCCTCTTTTGTTGACAGAAGTGGCCTCCATTGTGCCAGTTTCCAGTAGCTGAGGAGCTGGTAGCTTTTCAAGGGGGACCCCGCTATCGGTGCGGCGCATACGCGCCCACCCTCGCCCTGCGCGGAGGAGATAGGCTGGCCTCTACAGCGGCGGAGAGCAGGAAGATTGAATTCCAGTGTCACTGGGAAGCATATGCCCAGATCAGCCCTCGCTGTAAAAGGGGGGAGGCTGAGGAGCGGGCTAGCGAGACCGTGGTGCGAGAGAGCGCTAACGATGGTTCCCTCACACTCACGAGCTCCTCTTCTCTCTCTGCCTCCTCTCTCGCTGCCTCCTCACGCTCTTATTTGACTTTGTGTGCTTCACTGATTTTATTATGACAGCCTGAATACTGAGGAGGGAATTAAACTGTTAAGCAGACATCAGAGGCTGTCTAATGTTTAATGCAAGAGCCAGAGCATGTAAGAACTGATAATGAATACAAACAGGGCGACATCTTATTTGCTGTGTTGTTATTAGGATGACTGGAGAGCTTGACATCCGTAGCTATCCCCCTCTTATTTTAGCTCCCCTTCACTCCTTCCCCTCTATCGCTCTTTTGTTTTATTCTGTTTGTTTTAGGAACAAATGTCAATTGTCAGCAACAAACAGGATGATAGGCTTTTTTTTTTTCTTTTTGTTAACACATCCGCACGAGGCTGTAATACTTCCAAATCATCACCTGTAATAAGTATGCATTGATAGGAGGTAGTCATGGATGTTAAAAGGTCACCCAGTGAGATGTAATTGCCTTTTTCATACTCCACTACATTTACTAGGACAGAAGCACAACCCTGCTGGCAGGGGCTGTAAATATGCCATCTTGAGAATATAATGATACATGCCAACCTTTTCTTGGCTCCTGCCTGCTGCCCAGTGTTGGCTTGGAGCTGTCATGGAAATCGGCTGTCAGGGTCAGTTTATAACACAGTAAAAGCCTCCACTATGATAATAGTGAGCTGTAAATGGGCTACAGCTTTATTGAGAGGAAGGGATGCCATTTTCTTCGCGCACTCCGTGAATTGTGAGAGAGCCTCGTGCCAGGGGCTCCTGAACAGTAAACCAGAGGTTCCTCCTCTCCATGGACTACTGCATTATACAGCTTCAGGTTTATTTCGTGGGAGGGGTGTGACAGTTTGGGGACCGGGCTTCGAATAACAGAGGTGCAGATTTGAATCAAGGGAGGAGAACAGTTATTGTAAGCATCGGTAAATATTCTCCTGCGTGAATGGCTGATGTGGAAAATATGGAAGTTGCCATAGATTACAGAGACAGACAGAGTGTCTTCTCAATCTGACTGGAGAGTGTGTGCGTTTGATTCTTGAAATCTGAATAATATATGATATAATTCATTATATATGCAACAGAAAACAATGCTGAATGCATTTTTCATTCAGGAAAAATAAACTGATTAATTAAAAAAAAATAATAATAAAGCAAGGGAGTTGAGTTTCACTGTGCAAAACAATATTTAGAATATATTTTTTACATGTTTGTAATGAAAAGGCTTTGAAATATAGGTAATATAAACAGCGGAGATGATAAATATAAAAACATAAACAGATGTATTACCAACACCCATGCCATCTAAAACAAAGGTACAAAAGGAATCAAAGATCTAAACACAGCAATCCTATGTCGTTTGACTTCCACAGCATGTCAAAGGCTTTGAAAGTATGTATCCTTCCTGAGATCCCAACAGTTACCACTCAGTTTGTTTCTGTGCCAGATTTCACTGCATGCAAAGTTACCTGTAGAAAGATAAAGCTACGTATGTACATGAAGACATTCACATTAAATGTTCTGTACGTTTAAAATGTGCTTCGTTCATGTAAGACTGTGAGGAGTTATGTTAAGTTATGATTATGACTATGATTAGGACCATATTGTCTAAAGTTACACTGTTGTCACAACTGCATGCTCTTTCTCAGCCATTCATTTCATTAATTTATGTTTTTTTTTTTTCTTTTAAAAACATTTCCATTTTTACTGGTAACTGTTAATTTGATCAATGATTGGATGCCTCATCTTATAGGCTTTACAAGCCTGGAAGTGTTGACACTAATTACACTGGTTTTATCTCCAGTTTTCACCCTCGTTTAATCAGTGTTGATCAGTTGATGCTCCTCTTAATGTTCTCACTCTCCCTCGTTTTTATTAAGGCAAAACAAAACATGTTAGTAATTAGAATTAGGTGCAATAAAGCCCCTAAAAAAGGTGAAAAAGTAGAGGGAGTGTCACGGAATACACCGCTAACATCATCAACAACAACAGCATCAGAGAGACAAAAGCCACCGTCTCAGGCCTGGAAGAGGGAGGACGAAGCGGCCAGGTCCTCAGGGTGGGCAGAGGCAAAGTTCACCCCGCTGATGGTGCGCCCCTTTTTACTGCTGACTGTCTTTACCATTTGTGTCTGTGGCATCTTTTTTCATCTTCATTTCCCATCAGTATTGTTTATTTGTTTATTTATTTTTTCAGTCTTTTTTTTTTTTGCATATCAACATTTCTTTGGCATACTAATAATTATCCATTGAGAGAGTGAGACCATCATTTTGATATGGAGTGGGAGAGAGAGAGACACAGAGAGAGTGAGTGGGAGAGAGAGAAAGAGAGCAAGCAGACTTTCTGTCTGGTGCGATTTCTTTGTTGCCAGCTGTGATGTCCATTCAGGCAGAGCCAGAGCTCCTCCTTGTGGTTGTAGGACTGAATTACTTCTGCTCTGATGACACCTTATAGTACAGAGACCACTCACACTCTCTTCGCCTCCGCACTTTGCATGTGAACCTGCTTGCATAGGTCAGATTTTCTTCATGATGATGGTGATAGTGATGGTGATGATGATGATGCTGATGATGTGGACATCATCATAACCGCCCCAATCATCACCATCATCATATTAGAATATCTAGATGATGTCAGTCGTTAAGTTGGAAGGAGATTTACCTAATTCTGGCAGCACTGCCAATGACATGGTGAGGGGAATTACGTTATTTTCTTGGATTTACTTTTTTGGTTTTCCAAAGCCTGCTATATCTGCTTACAATGCGTATGCTTAAGCAATCTCCATACTTCATTTTAAAAGACCACTTTTGCCTACAGAGACAGAGCCTACAGGAGAACATGGAGAAATTGTCTGCTTAAAGGATCTGGATATCCTTGTCCTTAGGTTACAAGACAGAAAATTTCATTCATACCATCATTAAGAATAAAGATCATCAAGAATAAAGAAACACTAAGATCTGTGTATTATAACTAATTGCGTATAATAACTTTTCCTTTGGCAGTAAAGGAAATCATGTGTTTGGGTTGATTCTACACAATGCTAAATATTTCAATTAAGAACCATTTAGCATTCAGGGATGCTCTATTTTTAAATATTTCAAATAAGAATAGCATGTTGTAGTCTATTTGTTCATGAATTATTGTCATACTTCTTATCCTTTGCTTTTTTTTCTTCTTCTTGCTATAATAATAATAACAATAATAATAATAATAATAATAATAATACCTGCCTGCACTGTATTTAAATTCACTAAAATGTAGAAGAGAAGCAGAAGAATTCAGTGCTGGACCCCAATCCGGTCTCTGGCCTTGTGAGACAACCAGTCCCGTACCCAGCTGTGCGCTCTCTGCTTGGGGCCCGTCTCAGCCTGTCCCCCCCGTCACCCCCCCAGAAAAATGAAAGACTGGTGGGAAAAGCCATCTCAGATCACCGTGTCCCCACAGATCATGGCTTAGTCGCTACCCCTCTGTGCTGTCATTTGAACCTGTAACAACTTTCCCGCTGCAAACAGCACAGGCTCTGATGTTTCTCCTTGTCCTCTCCTTCCCCTCTTTAATGGGTGAGTGCTTGTATTCATTGGTGGCTTCCTGTGACACTGGGTGGAAGTGTCTATGATGCACTCCAGCATGGAGCTTTACAGTCCCTCGCCATATGTTATCTACCGGAACACGTCGTCCTACAGGATTAGAGGAACCCAAGCTTAAAAAACTCCATTAGGCGGTTAAAAATAAAATATTAAAAGTGCATTGCATAATTATTCCACAAGCCTATGATTCTTTTTTTTTCAGGTCTCTGAACAAGGAGAGAATGTACATGCATGTGATATTGTGCACACTGTCAAGGTTAAAGGACCTCAGACTCAGCTGCATACCTTCATATTAAATCTGCCTTTATGTTTTTTTTTTTGTTTTTAGTGAAATATACAACTTGTGCTGGCACTTTTATGTACCATATCCAGGATGTGGGTGTGGACCAGGATAGTCTGTGATGTGTATGTGATTTGTTGTGAGATAAATGTGCAATGTTTATCTGTCTGTGTCAGTAATCGCCGAAGCCGCCCCGCCCTGTTTTGAAGCAATGAGAGATTTCCTGTGAAAGACTAAAGTGAAGAACACAAATACGAGCCTGAACTCCGCTCTCTTCTGTTTGTTTCCATGCATACATTTTTTTTTTTTTCGGCGGACTCTGGAGTGGGAGAGATCTTCCCTCGTGCCCTGTGGGTGGAGTTTGGTTAGAGGCTTCCTCTGAGCCACGTGAACTTCGCCTCTTTTGCGCTCTGTATCCCTGCACTTCCTCTTCCCATTGAGACCGGAGCATTACTGGAAAAACAGCCCTGGGCTCTACAGCTGATCATTTTGTGAATTTGCATCTTTCACACGGCCGTAATAGGGATTGCTTTCTCCGTCGCCCCAAGGCCCTTGGCAGGTGTTACACAGTCATCCCAAACTCCCACCTCCTTCCCTCACCGCACGGCCCCCTGGGAGATCCATCCCAACTCTCCTTCCTGGCTAAACCACCCCCCCCCCCCTTTAAGGGACGGCCTCTGGGAGCTGGGCACCTCTCCTGGCATCTGGCAAACCCTGTGGAGATGGGCAAAATCATCACCATGGCCAAAAATGTCCCCCACCCCACCCCTGGGAATGCCTTCCCCACTGCCTGTGTCAATGGGGGCTTCTCCTCTAAGTTCTGCAGGTTCATGATTAGGTCTGTTACATACAACTCTCACTAACGACTAATATACTAATGCCAATATAATAAACAGCCTGTCAACCTCATTATGAAACACATAACTGAACTGTGTTTGCAGAGATTTTTGTATTCTGTGTGCCATAATTGTGTACGTAACATAGGCCTCTAGAATTTAAGCAATACCATTTTCTAGCCGACTATGAATGTGTCTTGCTCTCATGAAGACGAATTATACAAAGATTAGACTTTGTTTTCATTTTACATGGAGCCTGCAATAGCTATTAGCTTCAGTGTGTTTCTCAGGGCTGTTGTGGACACATTAGCATACCCTGTGTTTGTACACGTGCTGCACAGTAACCCCAGGTACCGAGCAGCGGTGCAGGTGGGTGGATTAGGGTTTCTGCAGAGCCTGCTGGAAAAACACCACTTAATCCACTTCGTAATAATGCCATTTTCCATTCACGAAACACACACAGTGTGCTTCATGTATGCAGTATGCTTTCTTTCTGGGGCTCGGCAGACTTGGATTGTCATCAGCTTAAAAAAAAAAAAGAAGGTAAAAAATCAGGTGTGGAAAGTAAACTCTAGCCCAGGGTGAAAGGTATGGGATTCTTAATTAAATTCACTCGCAGCTAGCTTTAGGTGCAGAAATGTACAGATGGCAGAAAGGCATGTGTCTTATTACCAAGATTACCTGCAAAAATAACAAAGCAGGTTACATGTGGTATGTGCAATGGTCCTAAATTAACTAAATTAAATTATGCACATGAATTAAAAGTATGCACATCAGAATATGCCAATAATAATACTCTTTGTGGGTTTATAGTCATCCAGCGTATATATATGACTGTACCACCGATTGCATTTGAAATAAATCAAATACATATGGTAAAGACACTTTAACCATGTTACATGCCAATGCCTTTTTAAAATAAAGGTATATGTGAACATTTCTCTGCGGGCGCCAACAATTTCCAAAAAAACAGTGACATGAATCAGAGGCTAATGGCTGAATTCGGCTCTCCGTGCAAAGTGGTGTTATTCTTGGATCAGCAGAGGACGTGGGACGCTGTTTAGTTGCCATTTAGCAATAAATCCTGCTTCGGATCATAGGTTCGCTGCACTCCGCCAAAGAAGAGGAAGGAAGATGAAGTCATCGCTGCTCTCACCTCCAGCCTGGGCTTCTACTCCACTGTGCAGGCCTAACAGAACTGATGCACAGCTGGATAACACCTCTGGCATCTCCTCAGCAGAGGTGCCTCTCTAAGTCCATCAAAGTTAGGGGGAGGAGTTTTTCCAACACATACTGTATATTCTCAGTGCAAGTTGGGGGGGGGGGGGTGTATTGTGTGCCTTTAAAGGTGGTATCACTTTTTCTTCAGGAGATACTGCAAATTTTGAGTTTACAGGTTGAAAGTTGGAGGCACTCAACGTAGGCCCTGCAGCATTTTTTTTCCAGGTTTGGATAAATTGCTAACACTCACAGAATTGGGAAAGAAAGAGGAAGTAGCTCAATCAGAATGGTGACTGGTTGAATCAGATGGTTTGGTGTTTTGCTGTAATGATGACATGAGGATACCGCTGCACCCCCAGGATCAGAGTAGAGGAGGCCCGTAAACATTACTGTCCTCCAGGACCGGGGCTGAGTTGCTCTGTAGATACTGGAGTTAAATGTTCTAAAGACACTGTAGTATTCCATGATCAGGCTCACATATCCCTACAGACACTGAGGCTCTTCAGGATCAAGGATGTGTAGCCCTGCAGACACTGCGGCCCTCCAGGCTCAGGGTTGAGTGGCCCTGCAGACACTGCGGCCCTCCAGGCTCAGGGTTGAGTGGCCCTGCAGACACTGCGGCCCTCCAGGGGAAGGAGTAATACTGGTCATAGACACCACACCCAGGGGCACAGGAAGGCAGTGTGAGCAGACATTCAGGAAACTGGTCCCTGATGTAAGCCTATGACATACTGCTCACCCCCTCTACATGCATCACAGAGAAACAGCCCCAGGGTCTGTGTAGAAGGGGCATGTGGATGAACTTAGGGGTAATTTTACACAGTGACACTCAGCCTGCTTTCATCCACTAAAGCCACACTTCATGTTTTATAAAGAATGCTTGGCATTTTATTGTATTATGCTTGTGATCATTTGTTTCATCTGTAAATATAAAAATTTTCAATCAAGGAAGTGTCACATGATTTATTTTTAGCAGGTTCTTAACTGTCAAATTAATAAAAAAGGTTGACTCTGTTTGAAACTGAACTAACTCTTTTATCACCAAAAACAGCTTTGTCCACCGAGTCTATAAACCTGGAGTCCTGAAGCTATTTAAGCTACACAATTCTTTGAAAATCACTCTCCTGGACATTGATCAGGAAAATAAAGTTCTGCAAAGTTTTCTGTAGGTATTTAATTAATTATGTGGGCATTTATTCATTTTTGAAACAGTGAATTAAAATAAATAAATACATTTAAAAAACACAGATACCCATGAGGAAATGACTGTTCTTGTGCTCTTTGCATTTTTCATGATTACACTAAATAATGAAAATCCATTTGCAGATGCCCGTATTGTTAAATGTGCCCAGAGGATACGTGCTGTCTCTTTGTCCTTATTCATACGCAAGATTTTGTGAGATAAATAAACAAGCGTGGCTGCGCGGGAGAGAACGCTCACTTCCTCTCCAGTGACCTGTGTGAGTTTCAGCGCCTCTTTGCTCCGCACAATACCCTGTCACCGTGTAATGGAAGGTTGGTGACAAAGTGGTTCCGCGCTACCTTACCTCTGTGTAATGCAATTTACCTTTATTAAATTACCGGAGGGCCAGTTACTTACATGGAATATTGATTTCCAGTCCGGGTCATGTTTAACATAATTCTCTGCGGGCAACAACTAATTCTGCATTTAAATGTAACTCTAATGAAATCTCTAAATAGAACCCGATCCGGGAAGGTCCTGCTGTATTCTGTAAGATCATAGTTGCACATTTGCATCCTTGCTTGGTAGACAGGATTCACGGGACAAGTCATAGCTCATTTACCAACAAACAGCTTCAGATATTTCGCTTCAGGTTCTTCAAATTCAGTGGATGTTTAACATATCCATCATAATTAAAATGTTTATCTGATTGGACCTTGAGATACTTCTAAATTATCAAATATGTAGGAAATAAATACCAATACAGCAATATTTCAGAAAAGTCAGTTTTTGGTTTCTCTTTTTTATTGAAAACATACTTACTAATTCATAACGGCAACCACACACACATACACACACACAAACATATTTAGATTATTACTGTTACTGGAGTCTAATGACTCCACTGAAATATATATCTACTTCTTCTAACATGTTCTTCTAATTTTGGTGCTTATGAGCTCAATCATAAAAAAGAGCAATAGCATCAAAATCATAAATAATTGACTGGAAATAGAAGAAAAAATTCCAAATGGTCTACTAATTTCATTCTGCAAATCTCAAGACATATTTGAGGCAATCAGAGTTTGGACTACATCTTCTTCAGATCAATCAAAGCCCAGCTCCATGCATAGTGATGCTGTATGAAAGAAACAGAGAAACATTTCAATGCATTGATTATATGACATACTCCTGAATAACAGTTACCAGAACGGACATATTATTGACAACATTATCGGTAGCATTTTGGGGAAATTGCCCCCATTGCAATGCTTCTTGTCTAATTGTGTATATACAACTGTGTATATACTTTCTTTTCTCTCCGTGGAAAAGAAAATATGAAAACAATAAATAAATGAGAGCTTCCTGACATTCACGAGCAAGATTACAGCAATACACTTGAAATGCAGTTCTGGTTTGGAAATCCACCTTGATGAAAGCTTACAGCAGAAAATGATGATATGACCAGTTTAAGGAATATCCATCATATCAGACTCATTGAAATAAAACATATTTAATCTGCAAACTATCAACAACTGTCCGAAGATGAATACATAGCAAGGATACAGAAGTATGATCCTCATATTGTTGAAATACTTCAAATTAGGACATTGACCTATGCATCTAAAAATAACCCATGACTGTGCTTGTGGGTAGTTCTGGCCTCTATCTATGATATTTACAGAGAGGAGAACTGTGGATTCAGGGAGGATATCCTGTCTCTTTCTGATGTTTAACATTTTTCGTGTTATCAGTGTTCAGGTCATCAGCTGGGATCATAACACGGATTTTGTGATGAAAAATCAGCATGTCACACAGAAAAATCTTACACATAAAATAAATGCCTTTGAAATGTGGAAAATTAGACAACAGAGAAACTGTCTGAGGTGTTATTATAGGATGCTTTTCTGAATGAATGAATGAATGAATGAATGAATCCCTCACAGCGCACACACTCTCTGAAAGAGATTACAGTTAGACTTTATGAACGCTTTTCACTACCACAGGAATACAGGCCTGAGAGATGAGGTGTTGGAGAGAGGGTGTTGTGGAGCAGCTACTCCCACATATTTCAATTCTCCCAGTGATTATGGACAGTGAGAGTCCCGCCTCCTACTCAAGGAGAAACATTTTCACACACCCTCTGATATTATTGCAGCGCATCCTCTGCCCTACTCCTCCAACACACACATGCACACGCACACTCTGTTTTAAACCTTTCAGCCTTTACTCTCCTATGCATTTGCTTATTCTTTTGGCACTGTTCTCCCTACCCGACCTTTCACTTCGATTCAGGTCAGCCACCAGAGTATTCACATGCTTCCTATGTGAACGTAAACTGCGGGGTACAACCTGACCACAGACGGTCCATTAATGTGACAGAATCCCAGCCGCAAAAGAGTGTTCAGCGTCTACACTTTCATACATCTCCCTAACGATAAAACAAGCAATTGTGAAAAGTTTACAAAGAAAATAAACATGCTCAAATTGAACAATTTAGACCAATTTAAGCAAATAGGGCTGTGTGTTCTGGACTATGTTTGAGGTGCTGACAGCCTGGGATTGGACAAATTCCCAAGAAGTTTGTGGAAAATTCCCTGTGGTTACCCAGATCCATAGAACTAAACAGTGGTTTAACTGGAATGGTCCTTCATGGTTACAATTAGGCCCTATGCACTTGAGATTCAACAGACTCAAGATTCAAGACTCTGAGATTCAAGAGATAGAGTTTCCTCACATTTTCTGACACAGGATTGCAAAATTGTAATTTAGTCAGATATGTTCAGATAAGTTTGTATGTAATTTATCTATCATTTTTCAGTTATTTCACTTCCAATTCAACATTGTTACTTTCTTATCAACAGGACATATATAGTATAGTATAGTATAAATACTACTACTACTACTACTACTACTACTACTACTACTACTACTAATAATAATAATAATAATAATAATAATAATAGTAAATAGTAACCACAGCTCCATGTTTGCAATAAAACACTCTAAGGACTCACTGATCCTTGCCTCTGACATGGGCTGCTTCACTGCTTATTGGCTGGATCCCCATTCAATCTCTCAATTAACCTTATGTGTAAAGAGGGGCCAAGATATTGGCATGTGACACTCACATCGTCATGTAACCATGGCTGCAGTTTAATGCACTTTCAAAAATATATGCAATGCAAGCCCATCTACGTGTAGTGGACAGCGAAGCATTTAATGAATATCATTCTGTTCTTTTTTTCCCCTCAGTAGCACTGCTTTCCCTGATTTCTTTTTTTTTGCACAGTAGGATTGGAAATATTGATTTATTTACTGCATCTACAATAATTGTACACAAGATCTGAAAAAAAAATGCAGGGGTAACATTTCAGCAGCTCCAACACATTAATTAGTTGCACTAGATTAGGCACAGATTTGCACTAACATTAGCATTTGAAGAGGAAAAGTTTATAAGTGGAAAAATAGACTTAAACACAGAAGTTAATCGCTGAGCAACAAAGCTTGTTATTTTCATTACAGAGTTTGTCAAGTATAACTTCTTAGTAATAAATTACCATTATGTGTGACAATTACAAATGTATCTGGACTTTGTATTGTTTTTCTTCCATAAGATAAGAGGGTTAGAAAGCTTTGAGAGATAACGTTATTGGAGTGACCACATCTGTCCAATCCAGGTCATCTCTGATTGAATTTGGTTGCAGTATACAGTGGGGTTGTGAAAGTGTGTGGGAGTGAAGTGATATGTACATTAGTCATGGGAATGACAATATGCTCAAACACTGAAGGTTAAAGACTCACTCTAGGCCTGTAGGGTGGGGGTGTATTTTGGCTCTAGTTTCGTAGTTTAAGGGCGCACTCAGCCTCTGCGGGATGAGGAAGTAGTTACAATGTACTCACGCTCACTCGTTTTAGCGCAAGGACACATTAGAGAGTAGAGTAGAGTGCAGCTGGGATGCACTCGGATTTTTGCTTTGAAAAAGCTGCTGTGCAAGTTTCCAATACATGTGCATGAACATGAATTTTTCAAAATTAATTGTTGGTGAGCTTGCAATATCTTGCATATCTTAATCAGTTTTTATAGTGAATGTTTTAATTTAAGTATATACTTGTCAGCATCACAATTTGCTCATTTTTTTTACTTCTTATTTTCCATGTGTTACAAGTTCAAGTGACAAACCAACTCTTTTTTTATCGATTGACTGTTCAAACAATAGAGCCTGTGCACTACTGCTGGTTTTCTGATGGCCACCAGATCCAAATCTATGAATCTTCAACGGCCTCCAGAGACTCTTGTTTAAGAGCTATCAAACTTTCAGATGAAAGATTTACTATACACATAAACCATGTCTTCAGGATATGAATACTGCCCTAAGGTTAGTAGGATAAACCGATATATAAATGTTGAATCAAGTGAATAAAAGTGCAAAGAGGCTGTAGTAGGAGGGACAGATAGCTGTGCAGGATGGAGTCTGGAAACCAGCCCCATGTTTCTGTAATGTGTGGGAGAAAATGTATGTTCAGCAGAACTGCTTCCCAACCAATATGGAACAGTTTTAAATGCTTTCCTCCTTAAAATTGTATTATTCAGAGGCATGCCGCTCACTGCCACTGACATTTAAGGCATAAAAACCAGTCATAAAAAAGTGAGTGATAATCGAGTACTTTTGCTGAAGTAAACTTTAGATTAGCTCAGAGAATGAAAAGTGGCAAATGTTAATCAGTTTCTGTGATATTACATGATAATACATGATTTACTGTTCTCCCCATCCCAAAGCTAGCAGTCATCTGAGGAATTATTCAGGAATTACAACTCATGCCATTGAACTCTCTTTTGAATAATTGTCATACTAAATAAAGTTTTACTTACAGAAGCATTCTGACGTATTTTCTTAACACAGTTGTGTGTGTGTGGTGTATATCAGTGAAAAGAGGGGGGATTATATGTATGACATTCATTCAAATGTGGTGACAACACTATAACGGTGAAATATCCATTAAAACAGATTTCAAATTGAAATGTCCTTACAACGCTACGTGGCTAAAAAAAAAAAAAACATGCATTAAGCATTCTTTAAAGGACCAATGTTAAACTAAAATGTTTTCTGAAATGTAACTGCTGAATATGCTGTTGAAACCTCATGATTGACAGTGACAGCAAGTCAATCATTTTGATCTGTAAACCAGCCAGCTCTAGACAGCAGAACACATGCTCCCTTATGCTGTAATACACCAGCAGAGTAAAAGTCTCAGGACAAAGGATTTAAACAAGTCTGACCCTATCTCTGAATCAAGAAACCCCTGTCTGGAACATGTATAAAATATTCTGATAATGTCAAGCATGAAGTACATTACAAAGGTAATGTGATTCAAAGAAAGACCTGGCGCCGTGTATATTTTCATTATCAAAAACATTGAGCCATTTATGCCAGGAAGCCAGGATAATTACAACTGGTAAGAAATTTATGACGCCAGATCTTAGACTAATGTGAGTGATTTCAGGTGTTACTAATAGCCCTGCGGAAATGTGCTGGAGTTGGAGGCTTCAGCTAAATCAGAGGTAATAGCCGCTCGCATAATCCCGACAGATGAGGAGCGATTTAACTGACGCGTGATTGAATTAATGACACATTGTTCAAATGACAATGAATGGGGTGACTTGGAAGTCATATGTTTTGAATGCATTAAAACCTACTTAAAAGTCAGGCTTCGAATATTAAAAAAAGAGTCTAAAATATTCATCATAGCAGAGATGTCACTAGACAATACAAAGTACATTCCTTGCCACTTAACTCCAATGCACTGCACTCATTATCCAGAGTTCAAACCTATTGGCCCACACAGAAAAGCCTTTGTTTTATGTTTCTAATGAACACACTTTATTTTCCGATTAAATGCAGTGTTTCACACACATTTAACAAATACACCATGTTAACACAACTGCCCCTATAGAAACTTTGCTTTCTCATATTTGTTTCATGAATTAAGGTAGTATAGCAGAGCTGAAAGGATCATTATCTGTGATGCTGAGAGCGCTGTGGTATGACTGACCATTCTTTCATGAATATTGAAATGATTGTATTTGTAGCCCACCAATGTGTAAATGTCACCAGCATGTAGGGTCAATGTCATGTTAAGTGATTAGGTGTATTATGGATCTATTGTACTCCATCTTGTCTAAGAAATGTTTACTTTCAGTGAGTATTCCTTGAGCAGAACATTTTGTGGAGGTCTGAGGAGTTAGTTATGTTTTTTAAGCTTTTCCTCTCATGGAATTTGACTCCATACAGTTTTTGTTGAATAGTATTGTCTAGAGTGGCTTTTCTGGCTTCACTCACAATACCTCACACCATTCTGTGCTACTTGCCCTGTTTGTGTAGTTATTTACCTGCTGTAATTATTATCACAGTGGGGTGATTAGTGGGGTATTACTATAATGACTGATATTTATATGTCTTTATTCTAAACCAACAGCAGCATGTCACCCGGAGTAGCTGGGGTTTGTGTGTGCAAGAGTGATCCATCACCCACCTAGGACTGAGGGACAATTTGGGAGGTTGGATCAGATGAAAGACAACAGAAGGGTAGCCGGATCAAAAGCCACATGCATTTCTGTGCCTGTGTTTGTTCTCAGAGGCATGCATACTGCATAGCATTTATATGAAGGTCTTTGTACACTGAGAGACTTCCAACAGCAGAGTCCTTATTATCCTTTACTTCAATAACAAACCTCATTTTTTTTCTTTCCCTCTTTTCATCAAAGACTGAGGGATCAACAAAGGTGAGAGTATGCGGCTCTGTCTCACATACACCGCAAATGTGTAATGTGGAGCATAATGCACGGCCTTGATGTGAGAAGGATGTCATTTCAAAAAGAATGCGTGTCATACCGGATAACATTAAACAACTTAGGGGGACAAGATGGGGGTATCCATTTCAGTAAAATTCAATCATTAAAGTGAGAAGCCTCTTCAAGAAAAATGTAGTGTTTTAGTGATTGAATTTAACACGCAAACATGCAGACACACACAAACGCATGCGCGCACACGCACACACGCACGTAAACAAGAATGCGTGTTGAGTTCAGTCACTGGGTTATATTTGAAATTCGGAAAAGAGCATTAATAAAGAAGGGGCCTTGCAAATTCTGGAATCGCAGCGCCATCACAGAAACGCATGCTCGGTCAGACACTGCTTGCATTGGTCACTCAGGATTGATGAGAGCTGTCAGGCAGTGGATCTAGAGATCAGAGACATTACAGCAGTTTGTGTTCTTGCGCGTGTTAAAGATAGCACTTGACTGCTGTCAGGCGTGGCCGTGGCGCCCTATAAAAATAAATGATCCCGCCGTTTACCTGTCGGGGGGACCGATTCGCCGCGGTCGACTGCCACTGCCATTTGGAGTGACAGGACTGCCCATCATCCTCCTGTAATAGAGTCAAGCAGCTGGACAGGGACTTAATGCACAGCGAGACCAGAAGGACGTGGCCTCGAAGCAGAGGGGCTGATGGGAAATTCCGGGACTCGTTTATTACAGCGTTTTTCCGCCTCGCTGGAAACCCCCCCCCTCCCCGTAACGATCGCCATCCGATCACCGTTGACGGCTCCCCCCCCTTTCCTTCCCTGACGTTTCGGGATCGGGTGGCGACAAAATATCGCGCCAGTTGACCCATCTCGCTAACCTTAGCAGGTTTCCATTTGCTTCCTGTGACATGCTAGCAATAAGCTGCTCTCCTATAATGTGACCAGGTCACAGTAAAAAAAAAAAAAAGCTAAATCCTCAGTGGTCCTTTTCACTTCACTGAGCAAGCCCCGGAACCCGATAATATATGCAAACAGAATGTGGCCAATCCAAAAAGCTCACCCGAACAAATCTTGAAAACAAAAACGAAACATTTCACAGTTTTTACCAGCTCCATCAACAAAGAGAGGCCTTACTTCTTTTGAACAGCCTACATTTCATCTCTCTGTCTCAGCAGCGGCCCGCTGTTGAGCAGCACTGTGGCACTGATGTATGGAGTGGCGTTCGCCTACCAGAGTCAAGAGGTCTGGAATTCAAATCATCTGAGTGATTTTCAGAAATGATGTGCTAGTAGCCCTCCGGTTAGTAAATCTGCACAGATTGTATTTCCACGTGCGTCCATTTGCTGGAAGATGTAGAATGTTCCATAAGATGCACCCCAGGATCTGTGGAGGAAGGCTAAAGACATTAGAATGTGACCTTTTATGAAGCACCAGGCACTGAACAGGGTCAGGGTTATAGGTCATAGTTTTCCACTTTCTCATGTTTGTTTCCCGAAATATCATTTCCAGATAACGGACAAGCACGTTTCATATATGTGACATATGTAACGTATACTAAGACTAATACTACAATTCAGACATTGCATTCACACATATGTGTAGAGACCACCAGGCAGCAGTTTTATATCTTTGCATTTGTCCTGTTGCTAGTTATCTAATATGAGTGAATAAAACTATTAATATAAGGAAAAGGAATAAAAGAATTACGGAGCTGGTTATTTCAGCATGACACAAAACATATATGATGTACAGGCTTCCTCCAAAGAACCCCAAATCCTAGTTCTAAAGAATCAAAATGAACTGGGAATTAAGGAAATCATGATATAATAACTGTAGTGATCGAGTTGTATGCTGTCATATAACACATAGGGGGATTTCGCATGTAAAGTGCATGCTTCTTATTCAATAGCAGTAGAAGTTATCAATAGCATCTGCCAGTTTTAGTTATAGTAGCTGTAATTATTGCAGGCACTTTATTTAAGTATTTGCTTTGGAAGTCCTAAAATCTAGTCCAAAATGGATCAAGCAAAACTGTACTTGGCAGGACCTACATACAGCAGTAGTGATCCACGGGAGGTTCAATTTCATTTCCAGATGGACTTCTACAAATGGGTATTGAAATGCAATATGCTATTAAAGGTTTCTACTCCAACTATAAATTCTGTAACAGACAGTCTTACATTTTTTGATATTAAGTTGCAAAAGCTCTTGAATATATTTCACATGATAGCCCATCTTGAAAACACTATTGCCTTATTGCATTATTTTTATGAAAAACAGGTATAATTGTTACGAGTGAAATTCTAACATGCAAAGGCACATTTTATGCTTACATGTTAGATGCAATGCTGTGGTTTTGCACTGTGATCCTTCTCTGCCTGATATCTCCCTCACCAGAGGTATGTTTAAGTATTCTAATGCATGCTTAGCAGTGAATGGAGCTAGAAAATGGCCAAGTGTAAATACTGCAGAAAAGACTTTTAAAGAAAACAACTCTTTTTTTCTTAAGAACTCAGGTGTAGGCCACACAAGGCGACAGAGTGATTCCAGCAGTGCCCACTCCAAAAACCCATCGCACTTTGAAACCAAAGCCATGTGAAACAGTGAGGTCAAACAAATAGAGCTTAGTGCATGAATCACAAATCTGTAAAACATATTATATATGTTATATATTCATTTGTTTGTTGCATGATATATATCTAACCAAACAAACCACCTCTAACAAACACACACATACACACACACACACACACACACACACACACACACACACACACCTGTGTGATGAGTATTACAGTATAAGCAACATATTAAATACCCAGTTCCTTTCTTTACATTTCATTTCATTCCACAGATATTTTTTAACTTCCCAAAAATGCATTGAACCCTTATCACTGATTTGTTTGAATCTTGTGGTTCTGCAGGCTTACCATTATGATTACTGTTTTCTGTCCTTAATGCTGTCAAGTCCTAGGTTTGGTAATTTAGAACAAAAATATTAATAATTCACCGTAAACATGATCTCACTCTCATATTCGCAGATAATAACAGTAGAAAGATTGCATTAATCTTCTGTCAGAAAAAAAGGGAAAAAAAATGTGTAGGCTTATTTTAGATTGTGCAGGCACATATGCATTTGCCTGCAATGCCAATGAAGTGCTAATTGAAAATCAGGAAGATTAATGCAGTTGCTCACACTAGGGAAAAATCTGTGATCATGATTTGCATCTGACATTTTTAATAGAGTGGATTCCGTTCTTTAAAATCATTTGCAGAAAATTAAACCAGAAATCACCACCACATCTTACTCTCCTCAGGTTGGGTGGCAAGCTATCTAGTGGTAACACTGTATTTTAACGTATATATTTTAAAAATGAATGTGCGCATACACACACAAGCACTCTGAAAACTCCTTTTTCAATTAGGCAGAAAAAGTTAAATGATTTATGGTTGTTCCTGGCAAACTCAGGTGATAAAAATCAGCTGAGAATGGAATAGAAAATTATATTTTGATTATTAATACTGAACAACCATCAGATCAGACTCTTTTTCAAACTGTGCATATGTCATATTTAATTGTCCATTGCAGTAGTTAGCTGTTGTTGTGTTTTTGAATACAAAATACATACAGGGGAAAATACAATGAAATGAAACTAATAAGCCTGCTTTAATTGCATTTCATATAGTGGAGCTCCTTACAGATATGAGATATTAGAGTAAATTACTGGCCTATATTCAATGCCAGGGTAAATTCAGTTTCCCCTTAACTTTATGTAATGAGTTTAAGCAAAAATACAGAGCAACCCAAATGTATTTCTATTAAAACAAACAGATGCACAACACACTTTTTTTTAAACTTTTTCTTCAAACAAAATCAGACCTCGTATCTAACACCTGAGGTTGCCAGCTCAACTGAAATATTCAAAAAAAAAAAAAAAAAACTCAGTCAGGGCATGTATTCATTTACCTTTGGAAGGTTGCGCTTGTTTTATATGACTTCTTCCTTGTTTGCTGAACACCAACAAATAATCCCTACAGGCATATTGAGGCACAAAGTGTCGTTGCTTTTACTCGGCAAAGTTAGTCCCGAGGGCACCTCCACAGCCAGCCTTCTGCCGCTCTCTGGGGACCAGGAGCGCATTTACTGAGGGATTCTTCTGCTGCAGCCAATCACAGCTCCCCTCTTCCTTAGCCCCACCTTTATTGGGTTTTTTTTTTTCTCAGAAGACCAAACATTTCCACTGATTTACTCTCAGACAACTGTGAATGCACCCCCTGGAGACACCATGGACACAGAGGGAAACAGTCTTATCCCTGTCCCCACAGTATAACAGAGCCGCTCTCGAAACCACCTGCATTCATCACGCTTCAGATTCTTTTTCGTTGTTTTTAGCAGTATATTTCAAAACTATATTTCATGGCATGAACAATTATAATCAAACAGAGAAGAAGCAAATTCATTTATATACTGTTGACAACAACAACAATAATATGCATAATACAAGCTTAATGTACAATTTATCTATTTGCAGTTATTTTAGTTTCAATTCAACATGACATATATAGTATAAATACTACTGCTATTTCTAACATTATTATTACTACTACTACCACTACTACTACTACTACTACTGCTAATAATAATAATAATAATAATAATAATAATAATAATAATAATAATAATGATAATACATTATGACTGATATTCTTTGTAGCAGCAATGTTACCCATGGGCCACAATCTACTTCCATAGTAGCAGCAGACTGCCAGTCCACCAGATGAACACTGAGAGTAAAGGCATTGGAAGCTAAAAGGTGGAGCTCTCTTACTCACTGCTCAGATCAGCAGAGTGCGCAGAGAGAGAGAGAGAGAGAGATGAAGTGAATGCCATACCCCTAAGGGCAGCCGGGATGCTGAGACTGTACGGGCCCATCTGCAGCCCACATGAGCTCGGGCCTCCCACCCCAGGCCTTGTGTTTCACAGTGACCTCACTTCCTGTGCGGAGGGGAACCCCTGCCGAGGAGCAGAGTTATGAAGGTGTACAGCCAGGTCAAACATCTGCCCCACCCGTTACTCTGTAACAGCAGCAGGGGGTGAGCAGCGGGCTGCCACAGATTCTCCTGTGTCCAGGAGCACGTTCTCTGTGCCCAGAGTGGCTTTCCTTTCAACACCAGCTGCAGCAAGATACCGCTAATGTGGACTGAATTCACACTCAGTTCTGATGAAGAAAGTGTGTCCACGTTACAGAAACGGGACAAGAATATTGCTATGATGGAGCTTATTTGTAAGGTTCAACAAGGCTGGTGTTTCTGGCGTTTCAGTTCTGGTTATCAGTTGCTGTTCCATACGTCATCGCTGGCCTCAATTTGAATCTTCCTTTTTTAATCTTCCTTTCCTTTTTTAAAATGTTCTGTTAAAGATGAAGGTGGGAAGCACTGACAGTTACAATGCAAAGGGCAGACAAATGTGTGCTATTCTTGCTTTTGATGGTGGATAATAGGATGTAGGTCTTAATGTTACCATTGTAAGGCTTGATAATATTACTTTGCTGTCTTGAGTCACAGAGGATCCTACTGATTCCCCAGAATATTATTAATATATATTTTGTGTATTCGTGGTAAAATGATCTAAATGTTTCTAAGCCATAATTGCCTCCAGAATATAAACTTCTCTATTATAGTAAGTGCACAACCACAAGAGAATGTATTCTCCAAACCTCAATGAAAAACACGCCTGGGGAGGAACAAAGTATATGATAATATCTTAATATTTCATATATGCTAGACTACTTATATGTAAAAATGCACAGATTTTTTTTTTCACTCATATGATGGCATGCTCATATAAAATGGGAAATGTAGGTTCGAACTTTTAAAAAATTCACACATATTCATGAATGTTTAATAGGGGTTTATATCTAATGAATTTAGATTTAATTTGGCATGGCATAAAATCCATTTGTACAGGTTTTAATTAAGAATGCAGTCCATGCAATTAGAATTAAGGGCAGAGCCTTCATCAGCGGGTCCTGGGAGAACTCCAGTCGAAAAAATTATGCAAATGCTTTGTGCCTTTGCACTGCTCTCTGCGTGCTGAAAGCACTTTGCGTGGAAGGCACCTCTTCCCTTCTCCAGTAGACAATGCAGACAGTAACAAACCTCTTATCTTAATCCACTTCTGAAGCATTGCATTTAAATGCTGTTTATTGCTTTGTTTACAAAGTGCTGCAGCACACGGAACATGTGTCATGTACGCTTGTAGGCACGAGAGTGGAAATGGCGTTAGCCTTTGTTTAAGTGTTTCAAAATGCAGCGGTACTGTATGTGTCATTTATTCCCAAATAACGTTTCACAGACTCTCCACAGTTTCAATCTTAACACCATAATTATACATGGTTGAAGCGGAACATAGGTTACGACACGGAATTGTCTGTTCATTAATTCAGGTATGGAACACCTTTTAACTTTTTAAAAATGTGCTAATCAGTTCACCATGTATTTCATTTGGTCAGTCCAACACACAGAGAAACATTACAGAGAAGCTGAGCATTACATAACATAAAATACTCCATATGTAATGGATGGCAGCAGAGATATTGACACAAGCACAGATTAACCAATAATAAAACTACTACTACTAATATTATTACTAATACTTCTACTACTAAGACCACCACCACCATCACTACTGCTACTGCTACTACTTTGTCTTTCCATGGAAATTGAGGTGTCACACAATATATGATGCAGAGAAAACACTCTAGGACTATATTGCATATTGGTATTTAGAAGATAGATTATCTTCTTCTTCTTCTTCCTTGTCGTCTTCCCCTTTTCTTTGATTATTATTAGTAGTAGTAGCACTAGAAGCAGTAGAAGTAGCATTGATATGGTTTTATTCAGATATTGCACACACTTTGTTGGCAAATGTATCATTTTACATTTTTAGTGAGCTACTGTGTAAATTCTCTACCAGATTAAAATATTTCTCAGCATGAATCTGTATATCATATGTCTGGAACTGCTAACTCTCTGCCCTGCCGTTCCCCCCTGCCTAGCATGTAATCATGATATTTATTACTCTTTAATCTGTAACCTTTTCATATGTGGTTATGTTTCCTACAAGAAACTACACCATTTCTCTGTCTGCCAGAGCAGCTTAGTATTTGATCAAGCTTAACAAGACTGAACTTTAAAGCAGGATTTTATAATATCGCAAAGACTCGTAATGGCTTTACATGTGTTAACTCCCTTTAACGCATCTTAAGGGCTGTATGAAGAAGGTATTATTCAGCTCCGATGGCAGACAGCTGATTATAAATGATAATAAACCATGTGTCCCGAGTTTCCATTGCAGTGCCGTTTGGAAGCTGGGTACATGCCTAAGAATCGCGAGAGGTCATAGGTCAGGCTGCTCTCTGAGCAGGCATTAGTCTTCCTGGAAATATTGAATTAACAACAGGATTTTACAAGTTGATTTGGTTTCTCGATGCATTCGTCTCAGCGGACCTCATTATGAAAGCTCAGAGGCAATATTACAGAGAGATATTAAAATTAATACACTGTACACACGCTCGGTGACATGATGGCACTGTTGCTGAATGTAATTCCATCCATGCAGGTCTGTGTTTGCTCATTGTGACACACATAGAGATCAGCCAGAACTTTGATTGCGATGCAAAGCATACCATTTGTCACTTTAAAGACCTCAGCATCATCAACACGGCTTTTCCCTGTAGCTTTTGCCTTCTGTTACCAGGAGACGGAAGAATGAGACACTGAAGTGCATTATTGTTTTCGCATTTCTCACGTCTTCTTCATCCTCAGCCATTTTAAATCTCCACTAAAAGAAAGAACAGCGCATATAAAATGGGAAAGATATTCATTGTTCTTCCACATTTTTGACTGTGTTTTGTCTGGTTGGTCCCAGCAAACTTCCAGTAAACTGAAATCTAATCATATTTGCTGTAAATAACAAGATATTTATTTATTAGCTGTTGAGTACATTATCAATGTTAGAAAAAATAATAACAATCTTGTTGTTATTTGATACCTGTTAATAAATAGGGAAATATTACCTAAAATAATTTTTTAAATGTTTTATTTCCTATTTATATTTCTTTTAGTGCCCTCTACAACATCACTTCTTACTAGCCAAAAGATAAAAAAAATTCAAACAAACAGATGGCATTTCCTTGGTAAGACAGCCATGGAATCTTTTGCTGCAGCTACATTTCTCCTGTATTTTACAGAGTTTTTAGGTAGGTAAACATTATTAAATGTTATATATTTTAGATTCATCTGTCTGTCTTGGTAAGACAGTCATGGAATCTTTTGCTGCAGCTACATTTCTCCTGTATTTTACAGAGTCTGTATGTAGGTAAACATTATTAAATGTTATATGTTTTAGATTCATCTGTCTGGAGTTTGAAGTGGATTGGAATGATTCTGAACCCAGAGTCCCTATGTCTGTTTCCATACGAAATACAACTGACAATGTGGAGATATCACGAATACAGCTCTCCCTGCAGGCCCGCTAATATTTTACAGACAAATGTAAAAGATTTCTTGCAAATGAACATCAGACACAGCTCTCCCGCTCTGCTCATTTGCATCAAATTGACACATTTAGAATTACTTTTATCCTAATGAAATTCTCTCATTGCACGCTATGTTCTGAAATGACCACACACATCAAGATTTATGTCTCCAAACAGGTGAAGTAACGCAGGGTAATTTTTTAAGTAGCTGAAAAGTGGTTCTGATCCTCTCTCCTTGTCTGAGGAGGAAATAGAGCTGTATATTGATTGCAAAATAATGTACAAATTGTTCATGTTATCAGCTCTGACTGTCCATATTTTTCTTATTCCAAATAATGAATCAGTCCATCCATCACTGCACAGAAGTATTTTACACTTGCCAAGAAAAAAACCTCCTTCATCCTTTTAGTCTTCCTCCTCTCTGGCCCAGTTAGTTGATCCTATGTGCCCCTGCACCAGTTGAAATTGATGCTCCTTCAGCATTGCCCTTGATGTAATTGTTTCACAGACACACAACACACAGGCATATCAGCAATCAAGCATGCATAGGTCATAGTCTCAGACAGACATGCATTTAAACACATTTCATCAGTATGTTGTTGCAGTTTGAAATGGCAACATGTTCAAGCAATGGAGAATCCATCTTGCAACATATTAGAAATATTCTGAAAATCATAATGGTCTTAACAGGTCTCATGATGTGGCAGTCGTGTATGCTTGCCTTTCCGAAGAGTCATTCAACTTTAACAAGTCGGGAGCTGAAACATTTCTGGAGTTCCCTCTTTTTGTCTTTATAATTGTAATCTTAGTTGTGTATGTCTTTACATTTGGTAATTTTACCTCCATAATCATAGGAAAGATTGGAATAATAATGTCCCACAATGGAACTGACATGTATATACTGTATGTATTTACTGAATGTAATTGCTGCAACATAATCTAACTTTTTAAAAATGAACACATGGGTTATCATAGGCAATGTCTAATGTACCAAAAGGATGTATATTGGTTAATATTTGAACACATAGTTTTTGCTTCACTTAATGTTAGATGTCAAATGATACCGAATAATGTTATAATCTGACAACTGAATATTTTACATATCAAGTGGCTTAGAAGATTTTATTACATTTTAAGGATGTTTCATGCGATGCATAAATAAATTCGCCACTTTCACATAATCCATTAATTCACTTGAATTATACATTTCTCCTCATTGAATTTGCAACGTTGGACCGTGCTCCGAGCAGAACAGGGACCGGCAGCGGCAGGAATCCACCAGGATGCTGCAATTACACACTGAACATTATCCACATGAATATGTGTTGGATTAATGGCTGCCAGTATCACAGCTCCAGAGACATGCCACCAGGACCCCCCGCCAGCCTCTGTGGGACCGCGCTGTCTTCCCAGAGAGATCCTCCTGGCGCTACAACGCCTCGCTTTGCCAAACAAACAGTGCAGTGAGGAGTCCGACAGGGACGTCGGTCCCCCCGCCGCCCCCGCCGCTCCCGCTATCTCGCAACCTCTCGCTCCATGTCACCGAAAGCCAATTCCACGCGCAAAAAAAGGACAGGAGCAGCTTCCTGGTGTTCAGCTGTAAATGGAATTTGATCAAATAATATTTCTGTCAAGCCCTAAAATGACTCCAACAGGAACATTATGCAGTATCGGTGATCCATTTTGATGGGGATAATCCTTACAAGGAACTGGAGGGACGGATTCAACATTGAGCTAAATTCACTTTGAAGCGACCTTCTTACAGAAATGAAAATAGATGCATTTCTATTTGAATGGACAGCCATCTTAAAATATTAATGGTAAATGAAATCAAGGGGTTCAGAGTTAACAGCTGTGAAACATGCCACGGATGTCTGAATTGTATTAGAATGAATGAGGCTCACTGTGTCACATGCATAATGAAATTTTCAGTTCTGACCAATGTCGAAAGTGGTTGTCCATGCAACCATTTGAGGATGATATCATATGTTCTAATATGGTCACACGTGCAGTAATGACCTTTTGCTAAAATCTTTGTTAATCTTTGTCAAAAGCAATTTTAATTAAAAAAAATTCTTAATGGGTACATGACTTTGTTTCTGGCATAAAGGATTCATATAAAGTTATAAATAAAATATGGTTAATGCAGTACCTCATTGCTGCCTCATTCTTAATAGGATATTACTATATGAACACTCAACGAGATGCAAGGACCCTCATAACTACTGGAAAAAAAAACAAATCTCTGTTGTGGTTTTTTTCACAGTGAGTTCTGAGGATCTTCTCTACTGAGTAAAATAAATAAAAAACATTTCTTACATGTACACTATGTACATCACAGAAGTGGAATATAAGTTTATGTTGAAAGCTAAGAGCCTTCAGATTTACTTGAGGTATGAGTTTGGGGCATTGTGTTAGATTGCTATAAGAGATTTGTAAAAGACACTAAAGGAAGTGTAGTAATGGAAGCTCACCCTTAGACATTTATGGGTCAAGAATCTTTGGATCTCTTTTTTTTTCCGCTCTTCTAATGTCATGTCATTATTATAAAATATGATTGCCATTCAGTTCTATTTTTCTTGCTCCTTGCTCTCTTTAACTTCTTTTGATAAATGAAACGTGAAGCAACGTGGGTGTATTCTGAACTTGTACTTCCCCATTGCTGATGGTCTGGCATTATGAGCCTCCCATAGCAAACATTACAGTTTCAGAGTGCAAGAAAATGTTACTGGGAAAAGAGCCAAGACGCCAAAAACACTGGCAAATGCTATGGAGGGACAGGCCTCTGAATAATAATAGGAGATGAGCACCATCCAACACTGGAAATGGACCTGTGAGAACCATAGCCACAGCCAAAGAGATTAAAAAGCAGGAGAGAGCTGGCAAGTCAGAATCCACTTTTCACAGTGCGTGTTTAAATGACTCATGAAAGAATGCAGAGTGAGATTTAAACCTATTAATGTTCGGCCAGCTGAGTGGAGCATATATGTATATATAGTTTCCCGTTACGTGTTGCCACTAAGAGCTTACAGCCCAGGCAGGAACTTTTCAGCTGCGGTCACTAAGGGGAAAGGGCACCCCAGTGCTATTGACAGGAATATGGGGGGGGGGGGGGGGGGCACTGATCACATCTGAAATGATACAGTAGAACTGAAATCCCAAGTGCCCCCCCAGCCACATAATATTGGTATTAATTCTGCCTGGGATCATTAACATAAGAAAGGTTATGGGGCTGAGGTGGCAAACCGGCTTCTTTGCTAATGAACACATACCTTGCCTCCTTCCCCAGTGTCCTTGGACTGTCATCCACAACCTTTTGAAGCTGTATCTGATTATCCAGGCAGCAATTAATCATAATTAAGCAGGCTGGAGTGCTGGAGAGGTAGATGGAAGCTGGCTGCAGAGCTGGCGTTACTCCTGAGCAGATTCTCTCCCCCCCTGCCCTCTCTCTCTGTCTCTGTCCTCCCTCTCCCTCTATCTCTGGCTGCTGGACACTTTTCTGGAAACAGAGTTGGGGGTTGGAAGGGGAACACACAGAGCCTGGAAGCTGGGGGGGTTGCTTTTGGGAGTTCTCTCTCCCCCCCACCCCCCGGGACTTCTTTGATAACGCTGGATCTACTCAGTACCAGCACCCTCAGAACCCCCTTCCACCTTCCAACAGGAAACTTGATAAAAATACCCGGCTCACAGGTGGTTTGGATCTGCGTCCAATCAGGTCATTTATTTCTCCCAGTTTGCTTTAGTAAAGGCTTCTTATTACAGCGGCATGTAATATGGGCCATTTAAATATCAGTTTATTCCTGCCAAAGCTCAGGCCTTCACCTGAAACCGAAACCAATCTATTTACATTCCATTGGCTGTGTTGGCACCAAAAATTTCACTATAATTTTATGCCATAATTTTAAGTGTGTCCACTGTGAAGTCTGCTAGTCTCAGTCAGGGCTGAAAACACAATAGGTAAACGCAGTAGGTTATTAAAAGATGCAGACTTGAACCATCTATTCCATTTAATGCATTACTGGAAAGCAGCACTGCTGCAAAACCTTGGAAAGCACATCCTATAAGCTGCGTTTTGCTGAATGAGCTGAGCTGGCAAGAGCCCTCATGTGAGGGCACTCTTCCTCAGAACAGAAGCCCTCTCGTGATTTATTGGTCAAAGGTTCAGAAACTTTGGCCAGCCTCTCCTACGGCCCTGTGGTATTACATTTTCTCCATTCCTCTGCCGACAGTTTATCACCAGGAAGTGCTCTCAGCACAGCGGCAGAACAGAGAGTGATGCTTTGCATCCACAAACCCCAAAAGCGGAGATTAAATGCAGGGTCAGTCGGGGTCGGGCAGGGTCAGGCAGGGGTCAGCAACATCACTTCCCCTTTGGGCCTGGCTTGAAATACTGCCAGCTATTGAGGGAGGTCATTTCTCCTGCACTTCCTTTGAACATAACCTACTGCAGTGAAACAGTCATACCTTTGCGTTACAAAATTTAAGAATGATCCCATTCACTTGTACTTAGTTCTCTCATGTACCGTTTCATAAATCAAAGCTACTTCATGCGCCAATGACAGTGGTCAGTAATTTTAATTTAAATAAAAATAAAGTATTATTACCAGTAAGAATAATGTCTGAGTGACAATAATTACAAGGCAAACACTTATTAAATGGTTAACACACAGACATTGTAATGAGCATTACTATATTTAGAAGGTTGTCTTTGTACATTTATCGCAGCTCTAATCGGCTGTGTGGACTTTTCTGAAATATAAAAGCATGAGGTTACATTTCACAGAGAGAAACCAAAGCCTCAGTCCTCAAAGCTTTGAATTTAGCAGTGAATTTATCTCTTTGTTTCTGCTGTCCTCTAATAATCCCTCTTCTTCAGTCAAGCTCCCGGTGTCGGCCGCCTGCAGGGATGGTAAGGCACAGCAGTGAGCTCTGATTGTCCTGCTCTGCCCAGCCACAACCCCGGGACGACTTTGTTCTTACAGCAAGGACACCCGAATTAACACCGAGCCGCTTTGCTTTGCCATCCAGTCATCACACAGATGAATGTAATGTAATACAGGGGGATGACCCGGAGAAACGTTACCATAATTAGTCTGATTATTACGATCCCTTCCACAGAACATAAAAGCCTAATTATCGTTCTTCTTAAATTGTTCATTATGATTTCTGATCCCCCCCCCCCCACCCCCACCCCCCGCACGCTTGGAGCCTTTTCAGACAAGAAGAATCATCTGGTGAAGCACCATTCCAGCAGTGCTTGGAAATTAATGCTCCACAGACCCAGCCCCCTGACCCTGCCTACATGCCCCACCCTCCCCCAAAATGCCGCCCCCCACCTCCGTGCTTCATTCTGAATCACATACAGAAACTCTTTTTAGCAGATGCAGTGTAACTCACAATAATGCGAAATGGTGCGCATGTGTTTGCTTTGTGTGGACAAGCAATATAGCAAGTGGTGTATCACAGCAATTAACCACATGTAGTGGCATTGCAGCATCATCAATACAGACTTGCCATTATTTCTGCAGAGCTTATCACTTACGGTAAGCCAAATTCTGTATACATTATACACCTAAGCCATTGGAGTCAGGTGGTTTGGCGTTACAAAGTTACAAATTTGTTACCCGTGCTGAATATTACCCTCAATAAACTTATAAAGCCTGGTATGAAACCAAAGATCGGTATACAATGCTCCAATTCTTCATTTTTCCAAAGAAAGAATATATTTTTGGAGAATCCCTTCATTTAGGGAATACTGGACAGGACAATGTTGCTACCACTTCCAGCGCAAATACATCACATTTTGAGGTAACCACTGATTGCACACATTCAAGACCGAGTCTGAGAAGCTTCAGTTGTCATCAGTTGTGACATACACAACTGTACATACATACATCTCATCGACACTGTATTAAATCAAAAATTTCTTGCCAGCAAAGTAATGTGGTATAAATTATCCTAATCGAATGAAATGGCAATGCACGCAAATAATAGAAAATGGGAAAAAAGTGGATATGGCCATGCTGTTACTGCAGTGTTATATATATATATGACATAAATTATATATATTTTTTTTTTTCTTCAAGCATGTAAGATGGATAAATTTAAGATATAAACCCACAGCAGAAAGCCTGTTTTCAGCTGTCATAAAATTGCTCATGTCTTGTCTGCACCTGGTGCACGAAATAGTCATCGTCCACCTAAACATCCAAAGCTAAACATTAGAAAACTTCTCATTGCTAAGCGGTGCAAAGCTTGCAAATCAAACCCTTCCTTTGCAGTCTACAGGAGTGCCGGTGACTGCAGCATAAGCCAGGAGGCACTTAGCTGTTTGCTCACTCGCCAAAATAATCAAGTTCTGACAGCACGGCGGGTTATGAAAGAATATTAACTGTGGGAATAGCCCGCTGCGACATTTCACCTGCATGCATGATCAAAAGAGTCTGCTTTCAAATGAAGTTTTCCAGGTAGATAGACTGGCTGGGGACATGGCTCCAGCATGGTACCTACTCAGTCAAGATTACTTTGAAGTGAGAGGGGGGTCTGTGTCATAATAGATTCAGACAGCGGTGTAATGACCTTTCCCTTTTCATTGTTTTTTTTTATGCATTTTGCATTCATGTCCGTGTGATGGTTTTAACAGTCAGGAAAAGAGGAAAGTCTTTGCATTTGAAGCAATTTAGGTCAGTTTTGACCAGCATTAAATGGGGCTGTTGTTGTTGAGACAGACTTACAGGAGGTCCTCTCCATTCATGAGGGATTAGTCTCTCTTTTTTGTCTCTAATTTGTCAGGTGGATGGGGAAGGTGTTTACTGTTGTGCTTTTCATGCCTTGTTTTTGCGGCTGTGCCCATTTTTGATTTATCAATAATGTTGCTCTTCATTTAGAATGTTTTGAAAAAGTCAAAATTTCTCCCTGTCTTTCTTCTCTCCTTCTCTTTCTCTCCCCATATATATACATATACTATATTTCCCATTCTGAAGTGCAGTACTGAATGATGTATAAATGTATGAATATGCTAATGTTTCCATCTCAGGAGAGACATTAGTGACCCCTGCGGTTGGGTACTTGGCAGTCAGGTTGTGAACTGTAACTTTTGCACTTGTACGAACATTGGACGTTGGAGACACTGAGTCACACTACTAGCAGAAATTATAACCTCTGTGGGTTGCCCTGACCCCAGATTTATTAGACAGCTTACAAAGGTATCATATATACAGTCATGTGTCCATAGCAACAGAAACATTGCCGTGATGTGACACTATTATTAGATGCCATTATTATAAACTCTCCTCTGAACACTTTGTCTTTTTTAACCCTGCATGGGGAGTGGATTTCTGAAAATAAAATAAAATGAAATAAAATTCCCCTGGCAAGACCACTTCTCCATCACACCGTCATTAGAAAACCACAAAAGTGGGTGTGTGGTATTTTCATGTTCTTTTTTTTCTTGTTAACTGTACCATTTCCCAGACTCCTCCATTCATCTCTTCCCCATAAATCTTTCCCTCTTTTTTAAAAAAATATAACACTAATAAATATTTCAAGCTCATCCCCCCAGGTTGGACTGTCACATTATAATAGCAAATGATGTATCTCAGAGATATTAAAAATGAAAAGGACTCTTCGTTAGTCTAAATGGGTCTGAATAATCATAAAAAAATATCCTGCTTGACATTCATAGCAATGCACTGCATGTTAACACATTTGCCATTTCATTTCCTGTAGCAGACTCCCACAAAGTTTTTCGGGATTACAATAAATAAGAAATAACAGCATTACAGCTGTAATAAGATTTTTAGACAAGATATAGTACCTTGATTTTTGCTGGAAATTCCTGTGTAGGTAGTAGATACATGTCTTCTTTCAAAAAATCTGATTTTTCATGTATACACAAGCCACTTGTTTCCTGGTATACGTTCTTGTTACAAGAGATGTGTACTTACTTGCATAAATGTCTTGTTATAAATGTGTAGTTACACATTTGCAAACACTACAAACAGGTGTAATAATTATAGGTGCAATGTAATAATACGCACATACACACTGCCCTCTAATCCATGCATGTATAGTGTGGTTATATAGGTAAAAGCATCATTATATAGAGTGGATCTCCAGATTTTACTTTTACCCTTACTGGAATGTTTTTGTCTTCTTTTTTTCTCAGGCCGTGTGTTGATTCACATTTGTGGGGTGACAGGAAAGCAACTTTTTAGTACATTACTTTCGGACTCATTTTTTCATGATCCTGTGGCCTTTCATTTCAGTGAGCTTAGCTAGTTTAAAACACTGATTAAAGAACCAGGCATGTGCAAACATAAACAACTTGTTTCTCTGCAGAATCCAATAAAAGTTTAGGGGTCATTCTCAGTTTTTTTCCTCCTCATTCTTATCTGGTTCACATTGGTATGGCAACATCTGCACCTCCGTATATAGAATGATTTCATTAATCTTGTTTGCCAAACAAGATTAGAAAAATTGAGGGTCACTTAAATAAATATGATGACTCAGATGAATATGTCAGCGATGTCTCTGTCCTTCTCTTGTGCTCCAGGAACTTCATTCTGTTTCCTGCAGGCTTTGAAGGCCGGATTCAAAGTGCACTTCCTGAATAGCTGAGCACTCCCAGGGCTGGATCTAGGGCTGTCCCATGTGGACGCCCAATACAAGACCGCGGCTCCAAAGAAGACATCTCCTGGTCCACTCTCTGTTCCCGGCAGGGGTTCAGTGATCATAAATATGTAATGTCTATACAAAACAAATAACTAAACATGCTTCCCTCTTTATTGTGGACGGGGGGGGGGGGTGCCAACTGATGTTTATTTGCCTCTTTTCAAAGGAAGAACATGAAAAATACGCTGACATGGCAGTACAGTGAAGGCTTGCATTGCGGAATATTGGTGGTGGGAAACAGATATACACCAAGAACTTTTTTTCTTTCTATTGCATCCTACACTTTAAATTATGAAGATGGGTTTCAGGAGCTGGCTGCTCCTACAATTTTACCCATATTGCTTTGCAAGGTGAAGGAGGCTGCAAAGTGGCAAATGTTTAAATATGATGTACACATATAGCTATTAGTCTGAATATGATTAAATTTAGACTATGCAGACAGGACAGACCATTCCAAAATGGTGCTGGAAATTCATTTTATGATTTAAATCCTTCATAAATGATTGGGTTTATTCTTACAGAACTATCATTTGCGCATTTTAAGTGGACGACATGGTGTCGTGTCACCATCCATTCCGGATAAACCTTCCACTAAAATGAGTCAATGGCTCAGCGCATAAAAAAAACTTTTGTAGTTTTATTTCAAACATCAGCTTTTGACATTAACTGATTGAGTCAGACCCTCATTTTAATGATGTATACCGAGTGGTATAAATCCTGACTTTTCCTGCTATCCAGTGGTATTGCTGGAAATGGCTTGTTAACGAGGGAGATTTTCCAAATTGTGTATTTTCCCCTAATCATAGGAACACGGAAAAAAAGAGGTCCCACTTGTATGGAACATGAACATTAATTATTAGGTCCTATGCTTTATCTTCCCCGTCTGTCTCATATTCAGAAGCACAGAAAAATCCAAGCAGTTACATTTCTCCTCCTTTCGCCTGCCAAAAATCTTCGTGTTCATTTTCCCCGGACCATAGAGTCTGTTTATTAAATTAGATGTACGTAAGATATTGGATTTGGTTTGGGAAATACTTAGAAGAGACTAGAAGTCTTTTGATTACTTTTTTAAAATGTGTCATCTCTTTTTACAGTAAGCTACTTCATATATTTTAGCAAAGAGGTGACTTTGTTCATTACTAACACTGTCTAATGATTCTCCAAGAAAGGTTTTAATATTCTCAATTAAAATAAACTGTCTTATCCTATTGACATGTATCTCATGTCACTTAGATTATTAAAGTAAATACTTGTGCGGTGAAACAAGACTTTTCATTAGTTACTATATTGTTATGCTTGCTAATAGTAGCAGTGGTAATAGTAGATTTACAATGTGCAAGTAAGTTTAATGTCCTCCATTTTGTACTTGACAACACTGCACTATCACATCAAATCACTTCACAAGATTATTTGAAACTCCTGTGTTTTATACAGAACATTACTGTCCCCTGGAATAAATCAGTGTGCTCTCGCAGTAAATGAATAGGAGCGGATACTGTTAAATCATGCACTCTTTAATTAAAAAGCATCCCAAATGCATTGAATGTAGGTAGCCCAGTTTTTGGCTGTGTATTCGTGTGTCTGTACAGTACATCTCGTACCTTCTAATGTCAGTGTTCCAAATCCTGAAGCCTACATTCCATATTCTATGGAGCCTGGGGACTTACAGTAGCAAATTAAGCAGCACTAGGCAGTCTTTCCCAGCTTGTTAAAGTAAGAATCTAGACTTCAAAACATCTGAAGCCAGTACTGGTTCTATATTTTATATAAATTTTCCCACAACATGGCATCTGTGCTTTTACTGCTCGGATCTCCTTTGACTTACTGACTAGAGATAAGAAGAGTAACAGAGATAGGAAGATATGATGCAGATACATGAAAATAAATAATATGTATTAATAATAATAATAATAATAATAATAATAATAATATTATTATACTGATGAAAGTAATGCAAGCAGTTCTTACAAGGAAATTCAGATGTTTCCATCTCTGTCTTTAATTACTCTTGGTAAGTATATTAGCTAGTTAACTTTTTTATTTATTTCTTGCTTCTCGGAGTCAGCTTGAGGCAATTACTGCAATGCCACATTTGTCAATCACATTCATTGGTGCATACTTTCCTGAAATAATTACCAGGTGAGTGGCATTCCTTTGCCTGGAGTACCAGCTTGAAAACAGCGAGCCCCAGAGTATTAATTACTGAGCACAAAAATGTGCAGAGATACAAGTTGTTTTTAATGGCAGAACTGACGTAACATGATTGTTTTGATTATTATTTTTTTTTCTTTTTTTACTAACATGACAGTCATTGCCGTCCCTCTGGCCATCAGTAGAGATTAAGGGGAATTGTCATGGGAGGCCATTACCAAGCTGTGTGCTATTTGATAAAACCAGACGCACGCTGCCTGATGCTGTTTGTTGATTTTCACAAAAAAAAGGAAAAAGCCCGAAAGTCAACAAGTCTAACAATACAAGTGGACCGCTGCCAAGTGTGCTTCCTTGAAAGCATTTACTCCAGTGAAATGTACCACCGATACTGCCTGCTGGCCTCAGCAAATAGCCTGGCACACTTTCGCTGTGACAGTGCCAGGCTATTTGCTAGGGCCAGCTGACTGTGCTGGCGAAATACTTCACTGGCGCAAATGCTTTCAAGGAAGCAGATTTCGTATTTTCCATCTACACATTCTTGTCCTATAGGATACCACCACTCCCAGGCCAGATGATGTGTAATTTCTGCAGGCAGTGCCACCTCTCACCTGAAAACAAAACCAAATAACAAAATAATTTTTTTTTTCAAATTATACCATTGAAGCATGTTTTCTCCTACATCAATGAGTGTTCTTGTCTAAGCTGTGTTCAGCTACAGCCCAGTAAAGAATCCAGATTCAGTTCTGAGAGGAATTCAATTGTAAAAAGATATTAATGATGCAATGATGCAATCTAGGGTCACAGCAAACACGGCTGCTTGTTCCCTGGCACCTCTGAGTGTCACTTTGTCAGATGGTGTGTCCTGAAGAAAGACGGCACCATATGGGCCACTGGCTGGCTGACTCAAATCACTAAATGACAATGGCACCGAGGCGGTATTTAAATTTCTCAGGACACTCACAAATTGTGAGACAAGTCACCGTGGCCTTGGTGCACTACAAATTCCCTTTTTCAATTTAAATTGTGGGGCGCAGTTTCTGAAAAATGCAACCTAAATTCCAAACCAACCAAACATATGTTTATTCTGACCACTTGCCCAGCTAAGATAGAGTTAAATGAACTTGATGTTTGGCATTAGGCGCAGTGTCTTTTTCTGCATTGCATAAAAAACTCCTCGTGTACCATAAAAGAAAGTGAAAAGAAAGCAAAGCTCATTAACATCTCAGTAGCGGCTAATGCTTTCTCCCTTGCACCGTCCAAGGAGCTGAAACTCAGCTCGTCCCTGGGAGGATTCCAGCTGCCAGTTTAATTAGTGTTCAGTAATTTCAATAATGAGTGACAATTCAGCGGGGCTTTTAGGTTGGTCTTCTGTTCAGAGGCGAATCAATAATCTGCTGTTTTCCTAGACAAGGATGTGGCACGCTGGTCCCATCAGATGGAGAGGAAATAAACGAGGAAGAGTACCTCGAGAGAAGGTCCCCAGGAAAGAGGAGAGGAGATAGCCTTTAATGGCGCAGGCTGGGGCCCGGCCCCATTTGTTTGGATGTGATGAAAGGACAGGTCTTTAGCGGGCCGGTAAAAGGGGGCTTGCCGTGAAAACAATTTGCCCTGGCTGAAGCAGAAAGTGATTTGGATAAGTGAGCCGAGGTGCAGGATTACCGCCGTAATCCCCCAGCCGCCACCTCAAAGCCGAGCAGGACGATTGAAGCTGATTGATCCGTAAGTGAGCCGTAGTTGGATGCCCTAACTCCGCCATGACGCCTAATTGGATTTGATATTTCCCTTTCTCCCTCTTTTTTTTTTTTTTTTAAGAATCACTAAAAGCCATACGAATCTTAATTCTTAGCCATAACACCCAAAGAGCATAGGGCTCGCCAGCTTTTCCCTGCAAGGCTGCATTTGTGGGGTCAAAGAAACAAACAAGACCTGGGCTTCTGATCAATGCTACTACAAAGCTCGCTGTCCTTTATTTGGACCTGTTCATTTTAGTGTGACATTCTTTTTCAGTGTCATACACATTCTTTTCTTGTGGTGAGCTGGTATCTGCTCTGAGGGACCAGCTGTAGCAGATGATGAAGGGTGAAAGAGGGTGTACATTCTTCAGGCATTTTTCCGCTCCTCACAAACAGCAGCCAACCAATCAGGTGCACGTACCGTCTGTGATGATGTAAAATACTATTTTTGGCATTGAAACATTTGTTCAGCAGCATCCCCGTCCATATGTAATTCTTTTGCAGCTCCTCTTAGTGCTACAAAGGAAAAGTGAACATTAAGAGCTACCTTAACTGCAAACTACCTTCACTTCATCTTGCATTTAAGGAGCACTGAGGTGTAATTAGTGTTTATACTGATTCTTTGAACACTCGTCTATGGCCTTACAGGATCCCTCCGCTTTGTTTGGTTTTTAAATCCACTAAATCCACAATCCCTGTGTCAATCCTAGTGACATAATCATTTCTGTCACTAAATTGTTATTTAAAGTTCTGGAAAATGGTGGTTAGATGAAACCAGGGTTAAAGCGTGGTTAAATATTCAGAGTTAATGTTTTGCATCTGAATGTGTTAATATCTGATTTATTAAAAACCCAAGGTGCTAACAGTAAAAAAAAAAAAAAAAACTATGTACAGCATTCTGAAACAAGTCAAAAACATAAATTTTCAAATTATAAATTGTCAAATTTGTAATAAACATGATAATAAGTCTGATTTTTCAGCCAGTGCACGGTCACATCGCAAGTCATTGTTCCTCAAGAAAAAGTGCTTTTGGATCAGAGTAGTTGGTGCTTAAATATTGCTAAATGACTGACATTTAATGCAAGTTTCCAAAGAAAAACTCTTCAACATTAGCTACACTGTTCACCTATGATAAAACTCAGATAGCACCATGGATTCCTTTATGTGGCTGTTGCTCTAGGAGCAGAAAAAATATTTAATTAACAGTAAGCATAAAACAACTCAGCATTGAAACACAGCGTGAAAATGTAAAGCTTCAGAAAGGTTATCAAAACTTCAGTCACGCTAAGTGCCATATTATGGTTGAGAATTCTCCAGACAGAGAAGATGTAGAGATGCGTGACATATAAATACAAGCATCTCAAGTATTTCCCTGCCAACGCAACTCCTTGTGTCCCATGGGACGAAATAATGGCTGGGCACGATTCTTTTAATACCCCATTACTGCCCTATCAAAAACACTGTGCTTGCTTGAAATGACAGCTTGAAATTAAATGAGAAAGAAAATAATTAACACTCCATTAATTATAATTTTAACAAAATTACATTAAAAAACAAGTTTATCCTTACAATAGATAGATGAGCTGTGCAATTTTAAAAAAGTTTGAATGTATGAATTAAAGTTATACCATATGAATGTGAATGGATTTTGATCATTAAATATTTGGATTTGATTTGCAAAGAAAAAAGTCATCTTTAATATGTTAATCCAAATGACAATTTCTTGATTAATAAATGGACCGTCAATGAATGATGTCCCTTTACACATTAGGAAACAGATTATGACGGGTACATTGCATCTGTGGTGACATCCTCCTTGAGTATACAGACACCACTTTATTCACTGAAATAAGCCCTACCTACACCACTTAAGATGCCTCACTGTAAGTATTTTTGACAGTAGGGTACATTTTAGCTATGGGATGTACATGAAGCATTCACAGAGTTAAGTCAGAGGAGGCTCTTGGTAGAGTCTATGAGTCACTAGTTGAAGCAGTATGCTGAGTTTCCATGGAGAAGCTATGACATTAGCGGGATCACATGGGTAGCCTGCTCTAACTCTGTCTTCTACACCAATGGACTACAACACTATGACAGTACAGGTGTTGAGCTATAGTCCAGTTTCAAAAACAGATATGGCATAAACAGAGTAACTAAACCCTGTGATGATAGCATGATTCACTCTGTTACAAAGCAACCTCAAGGCAAAGCATAGCCCACATGTGCATACACATGCTCACCATTCGTAGATGGCTGAAAACTATTATCTAGGCTTCCTAGACTTGGAAAACTACTTAAAGACCATACTCGAAGGTTTTGCATAATTTATTTGTATCTGCATGATGTGATCATATGATCACGAGAAGGGGCTTCATTTCATAAGTGGTGTCACTGTGTAAGGAGTTGTTTACCTCAGCAGTGATTTTCATAGGATGCAGCGAGCCGGAGCTCTGAGGCGAGGCACTCGCTCTGCTGAGGCGTTCGCAGATTACTGAGGGTCAGTGTCACCGAGGGTGAGAAAGGGGTGTCACTTGAGCTTACTAACAACCGTCTCCTGCCCCGCAAATGAACCTGCGCTCATTAATGAAGCCGGCTCGGCCATTTATCTTCCCAATCTGAGCACTTCTTCGGGCCCGCATAAACAGACAGAGCTCTCTAATTGCCAGCGCCGTACATTCACTTTTAATAAAGAATAGAGTTGCTTTATAGATCGCTGGCAATTCATTATGCTTCAGTGTGAGATGTCACACAATGGGGGAAATCTATATACCCTTTGTATGTGCGTTTCTAACCCATCGCAAATGAAACGCAAAATAAATCTTGAGCATTCATTAAAACAATTTGGAATTTGGAATGCAAAAAAAAAAAAAAAAAATTACAAATCACCCTTGACCGAACCATCGAGTTCTCAGGCACAGAGACCTCAACAACAAGCAAACTGCTGTTTGTTGAACGCGGCAGAAAGTGTTTATTAGGGGGGTTGGAGACAAGAGCTGTATTTCATCCGACAAAACTTTTTTAACCTGTTCTGCAGGTGAGAGAATACAGCAAACCTCTCTCTCTCTCTCTCTCTCTCTCTCTCTCTCTCTCTCTCTCTCTCTCTCTCTCTCCAGTGGCGGTGCTGTAATTCCGCCCCAGGCGAAATTTCCCACAGACTTCCTGAAGACGCCGCTCTCATCCCTGAACCCGGGAGCTGTGGCAGCCCTCGCCGTCAGAGTATCTTCTCGGGATCCGCCGGTTCAGAGGAGTGTAAAAATAGAGACCGAGAGCGACGGCGTCCCACCATGGCGCTTTGTTACACGTCGGCGTAATTACATGCAACACCGTGCTGCTTTACAATACCGTTTTAATACGCGGAGCCGCGGCAAGGTGACAAGGTTTAAGCGTTAAAATGTAATTAACAGGCTGGCACATATAAATCTTTCACACTTAAATAATTTACAGATTAGAATATGCATCCGCATTAGAGCCGACTTCATGTTCAGCATCTACAGAACAATATGTCGTATAATAATAAGCCATATACCTGTTATTGCAACATATTCACATATCTGCAAAGTTTGAGTAAAATCTTAAACTTTTCATATTATAGAATATTCTTGAGGCAAGTCACAAGAAAAATGAGAGGAAGTTGTGTTTGAATGGCAATTGACTGATTTCTCCATCCGTTTTGTCAACAATTTGTTAACAAAAAAAACTGTAGACACAGCGTGGCACACAGCAGCATTCATTTTTTGAGAAGGAAACATGCTTGATTTTCACTTTTAAAAGCTCAGAGAATATCCTGCCTGCTTTCATTACCTTAATATTGGAACTGGCTGTCCTCATTTTTTTCCCCACGTCTTACCCCACTGCAAACATTACGGGCCTAAACAAAACAGCCGGGCTGGTTTTGAGCGTGTTCAATTCAGTCTCGGGTGGGGCAGGTTCTCGGCTACCTTGCGCATTTTAATGACTCTACCAATGGACTTGCACTCTGACATGGCTCAAGAGGCCTCCGGGGCCAAAATTTCTCCCATTAGTGAAGGTGCAGGCAGGGCAAGGCACTTTGTCCCCAAATTCAGGAGCCTGTCCTGGGTGGTCTGGAGACCTGCCCCGCATCCTGTCTCATTCTCCGACACCTCATCAGAGTCAATGATCACCTTCGCCTGTGGTGCCCAGAGCCGCTGGTCCTTAAGATTGGATTTGATTGAAGGGGGCTGAAGTCCAGCTCCTCCATGCAGTGAGGTCTGGCTCCTCCATACAGTTCCCTCTGTCTGTTAGCATATCCACCAAAGGAGCAGGCCTACAGCAGAGCTTCTCCTCCTCCCATCTTCACCCCCCCCCCCCACCTCAACCCTACACCCCCTCTGCTCCACTTATTATGGAGACTAATAACAGCGGGCACTGTATTAATATGTAAGAGATCAAGAGATTATTGATTAGAATCACTTGCCTAATATCCCCTGTCTGTCATGTAGTTCAGTAGGCCTTTCATGATTCTGCTTTTTTTTCCCCCCCTTTTTGTGTCAGTCTATTTAAATATTCATGGTAGAGTTGCTTTGTGCCGCCACGGCTGAATTTCTAATTAAACTGTCAAAAGAAATACAATATGCCCGCAAGTCTGATTAGCATAGGGGTCAGGTGGATCAGAGCTGGCCTGGCGGGGCCTGAGGGGTAATTAAAGGTAACCATGCAGTGTTTACCTTAGTTGGTACCTCTGGCCTGAAGGAAGGGCTCGTTGGGCTTCTTGGACTTGGAGCTCTCCAGCCCGCCTTTGAAGCGGCGAGAGGTGCCAGCCCGTATCATAATGATGGGTGGGAGAGAGCAGAGAGCCGCTAGTGTGTAATAACATAATCAGCAATTATAGCTGGGAAATGGGGGAGAAGCAGGGATTTTAGCTCATTAAAAAAAGGCCAGAGAAGTTTTTTTTTTTTTTTTCCCTCCTTCCTTCCCTCTTCCCTCTCTTTCTCCTTTCCTGTCACCGGCTCTCTTGCCTTTTGAATTCAAATGGTTCTTGCACCAAAGGTGAGGGGAGAATCTTGAAATGCAATTCGGGAGCGGGAGAAACCGGGGCCTAATTAGAGGTGCGGCGAGGCTAAGATACGAATGACATTTGGCGAAGCAGCCTGCTAATGGCGGGGAGTTGGAGTGAGACGTCCCGTTTATCGTCCTCCATCATTTCATCCCCCTGTCATTACCGTCGCCTTAGTTCTTCTGTCAAAGAACGGCTGCCAACTTCTCCTCAGTATTTTATATGAGGCCTGTTAACGATGGTCTTATAATGAACTCCTAAAAAAAAAAAAAAAATTGACTGGACCCTTAAGAGATGAAATGGGTTCCTCCCATTAAGACAAGCCGTCCGACAGAAACTTAAACAGTGTAATTTCCCAACAATTTATCCTGCTTCTGATTCTTTGTATTCCGCCCGCATTACTGCACCGGTTTAATTCTGATTTTTATGTGACTTCTTAATGTTCTTTTTAGAGGTCTGTTAATCCCCCGTCAGAAAATTGTAGAAGATCACAATGAATCAGATCCATGCCTCTCTAATGACAGTTTATCTCACTGAGTAATTTTATCTTTTTTTATCTTCTTTTTTGAACAGCGTTATATAACCCAGTTAAATTCCTTTTCCCGTGACCTTTATGGCTGCATTTTTGTTCCAAGTTAATACTTGAAAAGGAAAAGTTCAGATTGAAAGGCTATCTTTTTTTTTTTACACTTCTGCTTCTCGAAAGATTAATGGCACCTAACTACATATTCACCTTTTATAAACATTTTGTAAGTTTGGGATCATAGTGTTGTGGTCTATAAGCATAAACTATCATTATCAATGCAGTTAGAAAACTCTTGTGATGTAGCTAATTAATGTTTATTTACATCAGTCATCTTTACATCAGTCTCCTCTCCAATGACCGTTGACCTTTTTTGAATTATTTCTTATTACACTGCTCAATAGACTCTTGTATGGACAGTTCTAAAGCAGCCATCCACTTTATGTACAGACATGTCAAGCATGACAGAAAAAGACTCGTTTCATTATTAGACATAAATGCTGAAGTCTGAACTCACAGCAGCCTCAAAACTTTAATTACGAGGAAGCAAAGAAGCTGGCGCTCATACTAACTGCATGACGAATGCACTGGTGTGGCTCTCTGAACTGACCATCCAGTCTGGGGTGAGTAGAGCTTTAGGACCTGGATGTAAACGTAGGATCATTGGAGTCTGTTGTGGAGAGGAGGACTCCACCACGAGCCTAGCTGGCCGGTAGAGCATGCTGAGTGGTTCTGATTTTCCTGATTATGGGATTTCAGGGTTACAAAGGGGCAGCTTCTGACTGATAAATCACTCTAAGAGGGTAAGTAGAAGCTGGAGAAACTGACTGCTCAGAGTACAAACACATGCTCTGCGTATCCACTAAGAGCTATATTATATGGATATGTCATTCTAATTACCTGTGTCTGTTATCCTCCCATTGAAATGATGATCTTATGATAACCAAACCTAATCTATTGAAAAACTGCTTCAACAAAGGACAAAAAGGACAAAAAAACAAAGCCTGATTGATGACATTTTGGGTCCAAGGCCACCTCATCTAAAGGAAGTAAATTAGACAGCAAGCTTAGCATGGGCATTCTGTCTAACATCTGACATGAATTGCAAATGCATAATAGCACAAAAGAGGGTTAAATATAATTCCATTTCTCTCCTGTGTCTATTATTTGATGATAAATGAGATTTATACAATTTACAAGGTTATCTTGAATCAGGCATAAAGAAAACGAGCTTGTAAACTATGAGGACTCCAGAGGAACTCTGGAGTGTAAAAGAGAAATGTTTTGCCTTTAGGGTAAAGAGTTTTACTGACTGTTTCCTTGTGGTGGTACATTGCATCCCACTGTCCTTTAGAAACAGTCCGCCTTCTTGGAGCATTTCCAGGATTTCCAGCATTTTTTTTTTCCCTTGTTTGAGTCGGTGAAAAAGTGGCTTGTAGATTTAACGCCAGATAACAGTACAGGCCAGCACAAGCATCGGACTGAAAGCCTTAACCTTCATAAGAATTTATATATCAAGCAACGATCATAATTGTATTAATTAGGGAGTCAAGTACTAGACTTTGTGATCTCATCCCCCCCGATATGACTTTTAACTGAGCACAAGAACGGCAGCCATATTGGATTTTACTGTTGGTGTTCTGCAAGGTCTAGTGGTGTACCATGTTGAAAGCTAAAGCTTACCTGCATGTCAGTCACAGTTGAGGTGTCTCTATGCCAGGGATGCTGCTGCTTCACTAACCCTACAGTGAACTTTGTCTTTATGTCAAGGACATAAAAAAAAAAAAAAAAAAACAACTAACTGAAAAGGGACAACTGATGATGTACTAGTAAGGTAAACACAAGCAGTGGTCAGAGCACTCCACCAAAAGAGAGGAGATATGAATGTTAGACTAACTGGGAAATTCAGCAGTGTTAAGGGTCTCTAGTCTAGCAAAAGTAGATGGGGACCCAGGGGGCCATCCAAGGTCTATCCAAAATGCAGGGATATGTCAGATGACAAAGCAGGGAAAAAACCTTGAACGCAGCCTTGAATTTGTTACCATTACCTGAATACCAGTTTGAACCTCTGCACTTTTGTTTTAGATTCTCACTCAACATGTTGGTTTTATTTTAATCAAGTTAATCCCATAATGTGGCTGCAAAATAAATTGTAGTTGCCTTCAAGTCCCTCATGTCAGACACTGACTCGCCGCTGTGACTACTAATCAGGTATACAATCGAAGGCAAACGCATCATAACGTTTACATTTCAAGAAGCAAAGGTCAAGAACATATAAAAAACACTTTTACTGCAAGGGATACCTGTCTGGGCACCCCTAAAGTCTGTGTTCATCTGCATTTGTGCATTTTCTCCTTGCGCTCCGCAATCCCATGGCAATATCCGCTCTCCAAAAGTTGAACAGGAAGTTTGTGGCGTGACCCAATACTGAGAGGATCCGCCCAGGGTGTTGTGAGTAACACGGACTGGACGGTCACAGGAAACCAGGTCAGTTGTTAGCATGGCAAAGCCGGTGCCAGGGCTGTTCAGTTCTGCCTATCCAGACATTAAAAAGAATTTCAGATATCCTAGACTGCTTTGAGGACACACTTCCTTTGAGTCAGGGTTTCTTTTGAGCATATCCAAAGTGTTTTTTTTTCTTCATATATGGTGAGCCTGAACATAAATTAATCCTGAACTTGTGGATATAAATATGTACCCCAGCATCAGATAAAGCCAAATGCAGGATTGTATTAATTTGGTGTTTAAATGATGGTGTGTGCCACTGATTGTAAAAGTTCATCATTTTCATATTATTGTGATGTGAAGAAGTGAAGAAGTCTTTCCCTTTTGCAATGGATTTAAATGGTAAATATATTATAATAAACAATAATAATATTGCATGTTTTGCATGTGTGGTTGAGTTTCTGTTGTAATGAATATAATATTTTATGTTAACTCAAACATTTGTGGTTTTAATGATACTTGGACACTCTGAGCTAAAAAAATGTACAGTAACACATTTATATTACTTCTAGGCCTCTATTTGATGCATTGCTGCAATATATTCCTTGAGACATAACTAAATTCATGCACTCACAAGCACATTCAAGTGTTGCTAAAGTGATAAAGCAAAAAGGAAAAAACTACCATCTCTGCAACAGATGTGGCTGCCAATTGGTCCTTTTTTCAATTTTTTTTTTATTTGGACATATGATGTAGGTGTTACTAGTGCTCTTCAAATAGATATGTTATGCTAAAGTTAGTCTGGATACATAAGACACTTTTTTTAAATTATGAATTGCATTCCCCATATTATTTAGGATTCGGACTTTTTTATGTATTCCACAAAAAAAAGCTTCTGGAAGGTGAATTTTGCATTCCAAAAAAAAGATACAAGGAATTTGGCAAATTCATAAAGTACTGTACAGGCATTGACAAAAATGACGATTGCTAGAGTGAGCTAAGGCTGACGTGTACTCTGATATTTTAAGGTTTAAAAAAGGGAAAAAAAAGAGAAAACAGCAAACAGGAGCTGTGGTTCCATGCCTTGTTGTCGGCTTAAACTAAATCCTTTGTAGCGCTTGCTCCTCTATTAACAACATTGCTAATTAATAAGTTCTACACAATTATAAATTAACTTTGGATCAGAACTCCGGCTTTGCATATAATTTCCTATAATCACTAAAGCTACTGCGAAAACATGTCTCATATCAACCGTAACTTTCCTATTTAACACAGACAGGCAAATCCTCAGCGGGTTTAAATTTACAGCAAATTATGTCTGCCGGGACCTGGAGAGGAAACCTAAAATCATGGCAGTATTTTCTTTTTTTAATGTATTTTAAATACGAAATAGCATCATTAATCGTCATGTTTTAGGACTTTGATTGAATTAATTGTAATATTTTAAAGTTATTACATTAGGAGAGCCAAAAAGAAGAAGAAAAAAAACATAGAGGAGGTGATAATTCATTTGCTTAAATGTTACTACATTTTCCATGGTGCCTGTAAAATGACTTAAAATGGACTTGGCACACAGCTCATTTGAAGCACCTACGGGGTAAGATGCACTGTAATGAAAAACTACGGTAATTAAAGGTGGGAGTGTGCAGCGTTCAGACCAGAGCTGCATGACACATAACCGACTGCTGTTATTCCTCAGCGGTTTATCAAAGGCTGCCCCTTTAATATGGAGATTATGCTTATGTACTTGTCTCCACTTGAAAGGCGTTTTCCTAATTTACTTATTAATGAGATGTAAATCTATTTATACAGAGGCCCCTCAAGTTGGAGAAAATACAGGGAATGAGTGAGCCATAAACCCAACAGTCTGGAAAAAAAAAAAGTTTCGTATTCTTGTTCTGTTAAAAATTGATATGGCCCATGTTAAATTTATTAATATTGCTCACTGTCATTCAGTTTCCAGCTCTAAGTAAAATATGACTTGACAGCAGCCCCATTAAAGATGTATGCCATTGTATTCAAATAAGATTAATAAACCCGGTAAAATAGCTGCAAAGGAGGAAGTGATGGGAATGTAAAATCAGCAGATTAAATCAGGCCTTTTACTCCAGCCCTTAAAATGCATTTGGAAATGTGTGAGAGGGAGATTCTTATATGACCTATTTGGGATATATATGTATAAATATACATAAAATGGAAATAATAAAAACTTGCTCTGAAAGTTCCCTATTATTTTCTAAAAAAAAAATAGATATGTGCAAACATGAAGTAGCCGTTGGTTGTTTGTTGAGTACAGATGTTCAGATGGCTTTGTCCACTGTTCTCAAAAATGAAATCATTTTAAATGATACAGTTGTATTGTTGAAAACAGCATGCTTAATGTAATTCTAAATGAAAAAAGGAATTGAAAGCATAGAATAACCTGCGTATCTACTGCAATAGCCTCTCCAAACAGTTCTTTTCCTTTGTGATGGAATTCAACAGCACATAGTAAAAGGCTTCAGAGAAATTACTGGTACATGGATCAGTTTTAATCTGCTGTGCGATATTAATATGTATGACACCTATTCTGTGGCATTCACTGGAGAAACCCTACTTCAGGGACACTAAGCTGAGTGAAAAAAAACAACTTCTGAGAACATGGATATAGCAAACATGTTTGCAAATGCACAGTCAGCAGTTGGTTAAAGTGGCCTCCTTGCACTCCCAGCAAATGGGGGGGGGGGGGGGGGGGTCATAGGAGCTCACTGTCTCACGTTGAAAGATAACAGGCCAGGTGAAACACCAGGGGAGACAAAGATGAACGATGAAACTGTTCCTTAGGAAGAGTGTGCCTAACTAAAGACAGCGCTGGTTTTGTTAGGCCCACATCCCATAGACATCACAAAGTACTGCTGACGCTGGCACTCACCTGAACGGACTCAATTTGGTACGAAAATCAGGGGGGCTAGCCACGTGTGGCTAGACATCTCAGTTATATCCAAGCAGAAACTTGTTGAGCAGCACAAATTGCCATTCTGAAAATCAAATCAATGTTGGCTCATCGTAAACTACAGCATTACTGCTAGCGCTGTTGCTGGTCAATGTTTGCCAATCTCTGCTGAATTGCTGTAAAAACCAATCTAAAACATCGACCTCTTCTAACGCTCATGTGCTAATTAATCAGGAGATGTTGATGAGGTAGATATGGACGGCACATCCGTCTCTAAAGAGAAACCTTTCGGGTGGAAATCCCTAGCATCTTGTCCTAGATTATAGTTCCTGAGGGTCGTTCACTGCAGGTAACTCCTTAGTAGAGCAGAGCACTTCCATATTCATAAAGGAGCTAATTCAGGTAAGTATTGTTCCTCTGTATTAGCTGTGGCTTCAACTGTATTTTCATACATTTAATATTTTTATTATTGATGGATGCAGAGGCATGCAGACTGATATACAGAAATACAAATTACCCAATGATTTTACTGAAGATGATGTTTTGCATTTTAATCACACATGAATGCAAATAAACATCAATATTAGGAAAAAAACATAATTAATTCATGTTAAATAGAATACAACAGGCATACATAAAGCATATCAACACATCACAGATGAAAACTATGCTCCTGTCTCCTATTTTTTGTAAATTAAAGGCGGAAAGGGTTGACGCATCAAAAATCATAGCGTTACCTTCAGATTACATTAAACTGCACATGGATTGTATGTTAAGTATATACACACATACAATGTATAAATATTGACAATTGGGAGTTAAAGCAATCAATTTCATCAAGCATATTGAGAAATACATTAATAGCTGAAACAGATTACTGGTAACACTGCAGATATTATTAATGCTTTGTGGGCATTTTAATGAAACAAACATTACTCTGCTTATTTCTTGCTTATGACACAGCAAGGCTGTTGTTAAATGCCCTTTTCCCATGTGCAGAAAGTAAATGAAATATTAGTATGCTTCATATTTAAATACCATCCCCAGGCAACGTGCCCTGGCTTGCTCTGTTTGTGTACTGTAATATTCAGCCGAAAGTTTACTCGTGAATTGTTCGATACAGCTGGGGCTTTCTTTTCACTGTTGCTCCGGATCTGAGGAACAAAATCAGAGTGGCCCTCTAAAAGGGAGAGAGAGCTAACTTTCTGCTGAAGAAAGCAGTCAAAGGGTTATCCACTGGAGTTCAAAATCCAGTCAATGCATTTAAAGGCTTAGCACAATATGGAGGAATATAGTCACTGTGTCTAGATCTCACAAATTCGGATGAGGATAAAAAGCAAGACAGGTCCAAGAGCACTGTTTATATTTACTTGCCTTGTAGATTAATGTACAGTGAACTAGGATGAAATATAATAAAGCAATATGGTAGTGACATAATTCAGTAAAATGTATCCAAATGATGTGGATCAGTTGATATCCAAGACATGTACATATTTACCAATATGATAGATATGTTTAAGGATAACCTACACGTCTATTTCAATCCTTCAGAAATGATTAATAACTCACGTTTGTCCCAATTCCCCAGTCTGAAAGTGCAGAGAGGTCAAAAGGATGTGTACTTTGAATCAAAGATTCAATGTCATGGACGTGACTTATGATGTAAGCAGGTAATTGCAGGTAAGTCAGAGCAGAAGGCCAGTGAGGAGAATGAATAGATTTGCATCCGAATGCCATGTAAGGCCTGGGCTTTGAATCTATAAGAGGTGAGAGACAGTGTTGTAACTGTCCATTCCACAGAACACATGCAATTTAATCTAACCTAAAGGAACATTCTTTACCTTATCTTACCAATGCTTTACCCATGTAGGTACCCATCCTTGATTCTTAGAGACATATATTTGAACAAGTTTTACCTTGGATTAAAAAAATAGATTCCTTCATTCATTCATTAATATGAATTCATATATTCATTAATAAACATTTATTGGAAGACCTTTGCTTCACAGAACAGAAATGAATGGTATGTTGGATACAGTGAACAGACATTGATGGATTTGACTGTTGTACATACTGCAGTGATTGGAGATGTCAGAGCTATTCAAAAGCATTAATCAATATTCCATGTTCTTACTTACCTCTGAAGGTGTTTTCATGGATAGAATCTCCAGGGTCAGTAGGTGTGATACCTGGGAGGGAGGAGGTAAAGTCTTCTGTTAAGCATTCAGAAGGTATAGAACAGCACTACCATACCATTCCAAAGCTAATATCATATGATGTGCATATTGGCCAAATTTTTTGCTGCATGTGGTTGGGTGCTATGTATCATGCAGTTCAATGAAATAGGGGAAGTAATCAGTAATTCCTCCAAAAGGTTAGTTTATTGTAACTTACAGACTGGTTTATTAGCATGTAGCTAATGTAGTTTGCCTCACACTTTGAAGATCAGCCACCATCTCCTGGCTCAGAAGTGCTCCACTTCATCTCCGGGCTCTCACTGTAGACCGATAGTGACAACCAGTAAAATCTTAAAATTTAAAACACTGCACAGTTGTAACATACTCTGAATAAATGATGCAATACACATGGAGAGTATGAGCTGCCCTTATCAAGCATTAATCATATCACAGTATGACCCTTATCTTAACCTTTCCTTAAGGTGGATCTTAGCCTTAATATGCCTATTGTGTATATTCAATTGACATGAAAAAACAGAAATCTAGAAAATATTTACAACCTAAAAACATTTCCCAGAAAAAATCAAAGTGGTATGATAAAATGAAACTACTCTGGGACGGGGGGGTGGTGGGGGTGATGGGGTGGGGAGGGTCGCACATTGCTCCAATTAGTTATGTAAGTTTGGTTATGAGCCGTAATTTCCCCCAAAATTCCCTGACATGGAATGGGAAGGAGAGCAAGCCCATTAACGGGGAGTGAGATATTCCTGACGACGTCTGAGAATCGCCTTCCTGGGCAGCTGCTTCCTCTTTCCTCACCTCAGGTGTGTGATTAATATCAATTAAATCACTCCTCTGGTGTCAGCAGCCACATTCTCCTGACAAATGAAATTATGCCAAAGACCGGGGAAAAAAAAAAAAAAAAAAAAACCCACGCCTTGCGCTCGGTTAGCCTGTCTCAGCGCGCTTCACATCCGCAAATGAGATTAGAATGCGCAGCTCGGGGGTTTCAAAGGGATATTTCCCATCAGCACATGAGAAATCCGGAGAGCCCAATGTAAGTAGACTTGAAAGCCCCTGGTGGAAAGCTTCGTCAGCCATCCGCGCCGCTATGGAGGGCGGCTGACGAGAACCGAAAATAAATAAATTAATAAAGGTTAGTTAACCCATTGGAGGTGTGTAAAAGGAAAGGTAGCATTTTCCAAACACTTCCTGTGAGCTTGCTGTTGTTGGTGACGTTGTTGCATCTTTGCTCAAATGCTGTCTTTTCCTGATAATCCTTTAGGTTGTATTGATGCTTTTTGTCACTGTACTTATGCGTCTTATATGTAACTCTGCACAAGATTACTATAGCTGGCGTTGAGTGAGGGGGTAATATCAGACAATTACAGTATCAGTGACTACCACACTTAACAAGAAAAAATAGAAATTAAATAAAATTATTTTCTCAAATTTAGCATTTAACAACAAATCAAATGTAGCAAGTATTTATCAAGAAAAAGAAAAAAAATCACATTCGTTTGTAGTGCACAGTATGGACATTCCACATCATTTAGGACATGTTTATGCGTTGTTTCACTGTCCTACACACACACACACACACACTTCAGTTCAGTTAATTCAATTTCTAATTTATTTCATGAAAATGTTACCTTACCAATGAAAGGTAATTGTAAAACATTCCAACATTTTTATGTAGATTGAATGTTCAAAGCATTCATTCAATTATTTAACGTGCCAATTTTCATTTGAAGCTACCTTGCTATATTTCTTAGCATTGAATAGCTGTAATAGTCTGTCGGGCACTGCACTCCAGTTCCAAATAGCCCAAACTGCAAATCTTAACATGGGATAACATGAACAGGGAGTGGCAGCCATCGACAGTGCTGTACACAGAAACTGGGTTTGATCACGTTGTGTGTATGTGTGTGTGTGTGTGTGCGCGTGTGCTCTAACAGACCAGCACAGTCATTTTGAGGTTCCTCATTTTCTCCTCATTGAAAGAGCCTGCAGGCCAATTGTGCAAGACTGCTGACATGGCTTGATAGATGGTATGATTTACAGCCACCATTGTGATCACGTTTGGACCATTTCAAAAATGATGAATGCATGTTGAACCCATATAAAACTGTCTTAACAAGGTGCTGTCAGAGACCAGAGAAGCTATGTGTCCTTTAAATCAGACGAGATCCCATTTAAAGCTTTCCTGTCCCTTTTGATGCCTTATTATGTGGAAATATTGTACAAATTTTACTTCAAAATGTTCCACTCTTGTGAAAAATGTACCCACTCTACCAATAATGGCAAGACACTGGTTTCCATTTCAATCCTTTGAAGGACAGCCTTTCCTAAGTCCTGCTTTGTGAAGCTTCTGAGCACCTTGCTCCAAAACAGCAACAGATTCTGTGTCCACTGCCACCTTAGAGAGTCCATCTACAGAATGATGTATTGAGTGGCTTAAGTAAATGACAAGGTCCAGTCATATCTTATCTACATCTGAGGTTCACCTCTGCTGATCTGGCTCTCAGGGGTCGTTTCCACATACACACACTCTACCAACCAACCGAGTTCTGTAGACAAAGCTCAGGTATAGGTGGAATTTACCTAATGTCCAAACCCCCGTGTATTTGCTTTTATTAGGCAATTGAAAGAAAAGGTTATGAGGAGTATGCTACAATTTCACGCAAATCATTTCAGCCTGGAATGCAAATCATATGACAAACAGAAATCATATGAACTTTAAAATCTATTTAGATAGATGGGTAGATATATAGATAGATAGACAGACAGATAACTCCATGAAGGAGAAGCAGTGCTTGTTCTAAATTGTTCTTGATTAAAAATGCTAATTACACTATGGAATATTGACAGAATGCAGAATGCTAAATGCTTTTTTAATAATGCATCGGAATCAGTATGCTAAAGGCAAGAGGCTAATAAAATGAATAGACCTGAGGATGAGGATGAAGACTGAAGAGTAAGAGAGAGAGAGAGAAAGAGAGAGCGAGAGAGAGAGGAGCAGCTGCTCCCTAAATGCCATTAATCTCCGGCAGATTAAAGCAGCGCAGTATGCAGGGCTGTGTTGCGCTGCCCTAAATTAGCCAAACTATGACATGCCGCTGCAAAAGAACCATTCACCACTTTCGCTCTGATTTCAGCACTGTCAGATGGGAGCCAGACACCCGATCTTCTACAAGGGAGTTCCACCCGGAAGTATCATTTCTGTTTGACAAGGACTGCAGGCTGAAGTGCTGCTCCAAGCCTATTCATCAAATACCCTCCACTAGTATGACACGATGATTCCTTCCACTTTTTTAGATATCCTGAGTCCCCCTTGTGTCAACCTTTTCTGAAAATCCAAAGTCTTGCTTCTCCTTTTTCCACAAATCCCATTACTCTCACAATTACACGCTTTTGAACGTTTAAAAACAACTGAAAGCCAACGTATCAGATGTCATTACCACAAGCTCAGGCTTTTTCAAAACCCTTTCCATTAAATAATAATGCAGGGCTGACAAACATGTGGCCTCCTATTATTCTGAAACCTGCTCAGACTGCATGCTCACAGGATTTTTATGCTTCAATCCACTGAAAATATTTGAGAAAAATGCTGCAACCTGGCATTACTCTAATTTAGTGTTTAGCTGGCATATAAGACACAAATTTCTCATGAAATTAGCAGGGGACTTTGGTTATTAGTTGAGACCACAACGCACAGTCCCGATTTACTGAGTTACAATATTGTTTGATGTAGTGCAATTAACAAAAGATATATAACACTTTGTTAACACAGTAAATATCCAGCTGTATAAATGGATAACATTGTAAAGAACTGTAACCTATGTAAGTCGCTTTGGATAAAAGCGTCTGCCAAATGAATAAATGTAAATGTAAATGTTAAAGGAGACATACATCACAGCACAGAACAAAATTCTATTAACACTGCAAAGTCTTTTAGTATTTATTTAATACCTGCACAAGCACATTGATGTATCAGAGAAATAAAGGATAATGACTTCTACCAGAAAAATAGATGGAATTTAACTATGTATTTATTTGTTCAGATATTAGCCCATGTGAAAAACGTTTTTTTTTTTTTTTTTTTACTAGTTACAAAAATAGTATAGAATAGAATAGAATCAATTCTATATTCTGATGCTTGTAGTGTATGTGATGAACAATTTAGTAAGTGCCTGGAGGTGTTAGCTGGAGTGTACATGCTCAAGGAGCTTTGTGAGTAATGAATTTGTACACTTTATTTCTGAATTTCCATGGGGCAAATAGTGTTATGACAGGAATAGTGCCTCCCCCTTCAACTTTATTTATCTAATAAGAACAAATTAATTAGACCGGAATTAGCATTGCAAACCACTGACACGTCAGATTCCCAATTATGTATGTGGATTTCCATAATCCCAGCCTCTCTACAGTCATGTGGTGCAGCCCAGTGCTGCTTGATGTTGTGATTTTTTTTTTGATTATTTATTTTACAGCAACCAAAAAGAAACACTTTTTAAACTTTATATTATTTAGAACGAGTAATCAGAAATGTAATTCTGTGCTCACTGAAGCTCCTCATGTTCCTGACTAATCGTCCCCTTGGGTGGGAGAGCGCAGTGTGTTTTGAATGAATTTGACCTCCCCCCCCCCCCCCCCCCCCTTTTTTTCAAATGCTCCAGAATGAGCAGGATGTCAGGCTCATGCGTTTTAGTCTCTGAGAGCTCGTCACTGAGGAACAGGGGCTGCTAGTGGCTCATCCTCACTTGATTCCCTGATGTGGCATCCTTTCCACGCCCTTCCGCAGAGCACACTGTCCGCTATGACCAACCACACAGTCACATGCTCATTAAGGCCTCCTGGTCACAAGAAAGGGGAAAATCAAACCTGCTAAATATTTCTATTCTGTCTCTAAATAATTACTAGCCGATCATACAAGTACTGCAATTCACGTGTAAGTAGATCATGGCTGAATCGTTATATAGAATTAGTTGGATACACCAGGTGAGATCCACCTTTTGAGTGCAATAGATGAATAGCATGCTAAGGATCAAATTAGACCAAAGGTGTCGATCACGTAGCGACCACCTTCAGTGTCGTCTTCCTTTGTAATGACAGGCGTGTGTATTTATCTAATTGATGCATGTGCCAATTGTCTTCAATTGTCAAAGACACATACCAACGGTTAATTATCCAGTTAACATTCATATCACACATTCACAATTAATCAACATCTCTTAACGTGAGTAGAAACATTCATCTATGAAGTGAAACTGTATGGAAAGACACATCTTGAGCTGCCCTTTAAAGCGATCACATTTTTCTGATGTCTGGGTGTACCATGCTGCCATTGCCTCAATTTAATAGAAATAGAAAAAAGTGACCAAAGAGAAAACTTTGCCACTAGAAACAGAATAGATACCAGAAATGTGTCATCGTGTCTGACATCTCAGGAAAAAGGTTATTCCCTGAGCAATGCCTTCTGGAATGTTCTTCCTCGCATGTGTGGCATGACACTTGTTTATTTATTTATTGCAGTAGATCATGAAGTTGAAAAAAAAAGAAAATAAATGAAAACTGCTCACGACATATGAATATCTCCATAATCTCATTTAGGATTAGTAGTGATTTTAAAGCATCAGTCACCTGCCTCTGAGAGTCTTCTTATTCCCTCAGCTTGCAGGGGAACCTGTTCCCTTGTCTCGGATGTGTAATTCCTCTCAAAGGCAGTTATGATTAGAGCATTTTTTTTAAAACCCCTGAGTTATTTGGGGAGAGCAATGAAAGCGTTGAATGGGGTGGTACCCCAGTATTAACTGCTATGGGATGAAAGATCATCATTTGCAGGGGGACTTCAATCCACCCAGAAAGGGTGAGACAGATATTCCCCAGCCTGCAAGCATACCTGCAAAGGGGCTTTGAGAAGGAGGACAACTACCAAAACAATAACAATGGAAAAAAAAAAAAAAAACATTCACATCTTTGTGTAGCAATGAGGTTGAAATAACAAAAGTTTCAGAGGACGCAGAGATGTTTAGAATCTGGCAGATACATGCATATTGGATCTGAATAGTCCCACGAGTTTCACTAAAACTTCTCTCTCATCTGATACGCTTACCAGTGCTGCAGTCAAGTTCCTATGCGTAAAAAAAAGAAGGAAAAAAAAGGAAGGCACTGTCTTCCAGTAAAAGGATGTGGTGTACATATTACTGGAAAAAATGAAAGGGTGTGATAATTACATTCATAGAGTATAGTTAGCTTGGGTCGTTGAATTTCAATTTTAATTGACAGAGCAATCATTTATTCATTGTTACGGTATGCAGTGATGTAATAATAATAATGGGAATAAGATATTGCATTTATATATCGGCTTTCAGGGATCTCAGAGCACTTTACCAAACACGTGTGTGTGTGTGTGTGTGTGTGTGTGTGTTTAGGGGATAACTCACCTGAACTACCATCAAAAATGCAAGAGGTCTGGGTATCACCGAGCAGCTCAATGCCCTGATGAAAAAAAACAAAACATATAAAAGAGCTTTGTGGAGCCATAAGAAAATATCCATATAAAGTACAGAGATGCAGATGGAGAGACACAGATGCACAAAATCATCTCAGGGGGAGAGGAGGTAAGTGCTCCCCCTATGACATGATGATCGGAAAGACTAATCGAGTCTTTTACCGTACATAAATGAACAAATGAAACACAAAACTCTTCAAAAAACATTTAAGTCTTGATCCCAGCACTCCAGTGTTCTTTGTAAGCCTAAAATATGAATGACAGGGCCAATGAGCAATTCAAATGAGAAAGATGGGAGATGTTTCCAGATTGAGGTCATTTGAGCAGCAATTAAAAGTAACTCTGGGGGAAATTATCAGATAAAGTGGGACAAGACTTGATGGGGGGTCAAATGGCTTTTTCTTGTTCCTCCATTTGCTTGTGTATTTCTGTACTACCATTTTATTTCAGAAACACCAACCCCCACCCCCTCATATGTATGCATGCTGTATATGTGAACATCATACCATGTGATCATCAAAAGAAATGTATCCCTTATGCATGTATACATTTTTAGAGAAAAATAGTAATTTTGAGCATTGATGAAATGTTATGCTGCATATTTGAATAATTGACTGTTCATGATTGACAGTGCATTGCCTGAGTAGCTTTGACTCTTGCTAATGAAAATTTACATGCATAAATAAAATAAGTATCTTTTGATGCTCAATGCATTTTTGTCCATCGGAACACAATTTCCTTTGGCACATGTTTCAGCCAAGGAGAGCACAGATGCTGGCAATGATAGGATAGTACAAGGAATAGTAATTATAATTATAGCAACAAAGACACAGAGTGATAGTGTGTATGTGAGGAGTAAATGAAGTCTTCCTGCAGTGTCAATAACACAGTCACACTTGGGGTGGAGGCTGGTTTATAATTGCTTTCCTCCCTCAGGCTGCCTGTGTGTGTGTGTGTGTGTGCGCGTGTGTGTGTGCATGTGTGCGTGGGTTATGGGGGGGAGGTGTGTGTGTTGGTGGGGAGTTCTCACAGGGACATCCATGGGACCAGGAGACACAGATTAATTGTCTTAGGTTCTGGGGCTTTAATTTGGGGGAAAGGAAAACACAGCTTAACCTAATTAAACACTGACTTCTTTCAAATATCTGTTCAGCTGCAAGCAGGGACAGTGTCTCACGTCATGGCTGTGCTGTAAATTGCCTCATGAGCAGCTGTGAAGTGAGCATCGGTGCCCACATAAGTCTAACAACACGAGGCAGAGAGGATGCTTCCTCCAGCGATCACTTTCATCTAAGTCTCACCCCGCAACAGCAAAGCTACCATAAGCAGTTCACATTCAAATGTTTGAACGGAACAACTATAACTCATAAGTCTGAAACCGATGCTCAATGCATAATGTTTATTTTTGATAAGAATGTTTGTTTTGTTTAATTTCATATTTAATTTGGAATGGAAATGCTACCAAATACTTTATTATTTACAATTATTCATTATAGAAACACGTCCATGTGTAGACAGGAAAAGACTGTACATGTATTGTGTATTTAAGTAAATACCTGCTTGGATCCAATTCATATGGCAGTTATGATGGTACATGTGTAGCTAAAGCATGAATGTCAGAGACCGTGATCCTGGCTCTAGTTTCCTGTGAAATTCATTGCCTGCTTGCAGAAAGATCTCTGCGGACAATCCCTCAGACCTTGATAATGGCAGATTCACTGTCTTTATTCCTTTCTAGTTGCGTGTGCTGAAGACTAGCTCCAAGCCAGCAGCCACAGACATGTCACCAGAGATGACTTGGTCCCTGTTCAGTGCCGTATTGACCTGTGAAAAAGGGGAAATTGGTGAATGAGACTCAAAGTCACATTGTGTAGCAATTTGCATGTCGCCAGTGCAGTGGTGCTGTGATGAGGAGGGACACTGGTCTTTCAGAGACTTCAAAACCGCCCACTGCCATCGGGAGGGGAGCAAACTGTCATTTAGAATTATGTGATTGTCTTCAGTGACACAATCCATGCGATTGATGACAAAAAAAGATGTTTGCTCCTGGGTGACAGCTCTGGACTGCATGATGTGATAGCAGCCTGACACACATTGCTATTTAACAGTCAATGAGGGCTCATCTATCACAGAGGAGATTGGTAATGGCATACCCAACTCCATAACTGTGAAAAACCCTTGTTGTTGAAAGTGAACAAAACTTACTGGAGCAATTTTATACAGAGCAAACAAGGAAAAAATAACAACAAACCAATATGTCTTGTCTTGAAGCATACAATTGATACATATGCAGGTAAAAGAAAATGTCATGGAAAAGAGTTTTCAACATACACTCCTTTTAATTACACATGAATGGTGAGTCTTTTGGTGGAGTCAGCTCCTTATTTCGTGAGGGATGAGCAATCACCTCCTTTTAAAACAGAAAAGACAGGTTTGATTGATCGGTGATAGGACGTCACATCAGGAGATCTCAGAGAAGGAAATGAAAAGTTAAGTGGGACACGGTCGGACATTCCCAGAGCACCAGTCAAGCAAAAACGGTACAAATGAAAAAGAGAAAAGAAAGAGAAGGACTGGGAATTGAATAAAACATAATTAATAACTCAAATGTAGAACTTAACTGTGAACGTGTGCGGGAAGAGCGTCCTGTGATATGTTGGGCAATCGGATAGCCTGAGGCGACTGAAATATTAACTACCGGTACACAGCTTCAATTGCGTTTCCAGTATCCCCTCTAGCTTTCTGACTAGGAGAGTTTGTTGTGTCCATCCCCTGTGGGGAACGTGTGAAGGGAGATGGCTAATGTGTCTTGGGCTCTTTGTTATCACACAACGATGAGCGGACCACCGATTCGGTGTGAGGTCTAGGTAACGGAACCAGTGATGAGCTACCGGACGTATGAGCGTGTCCTACAGGGATCACAGAGCAAACGTGGTGGGTGGGGTATTTAAAAAATAACTTCTTTCACTGTATTTTGTAACTTTGCCTCATAACCTTGCTAGATATTTTTACATAAGCATGCTCAGATACTTATGAGATTTTAATAGGTCTCAGTTTTAGCTATAAATATTAAATACTTTTGATGTATTTTAATGAATGTTGTGGGGGAAATTCACATGTCAGATAAAGAGCACTGCAGCACAGAGCTATGAAAAGAAACCCGCTCACAACCAATAACTTGTCAAACTCTACATTTGTGTCGGACAGCAAACTCATGCATATTTTGCTGATTGCAAATCTTATCTCCTCTTATAGTCCATCCCTTTGGCTTTTGTAATGCTTGGAGAAGAGCGTCTCTGGCAAAGATGGTTGATATTCTGGCTTGGATTGCAGGCCAGGCCCCAAGGTCACTAGCCAGAGGCTACAGTACACTGCACAGTGTCTGCTGACCAAACAGAGGGAGAAACAAAGAATCCTGAAGTCAAAGTCGAAGATTTTTTTCTACATTGCTGAAAAAAAATATATATATGTATATTGTATGGCAACTCCAACTCTGCAGTGCTGTGTAAAACAACACCATCCTAGTAAGCCATATACTGCAGTAAGTCCTTCTTTCTCTTTGGTTTTGGAACAGATTTGGGTGATGTTGTCTGTCAATGGCTCCATGTGTTAAGGAGCCCAACCTGCACCTGGTAGCAACTTGATTGCTCTACACTGCTTTGCTAAGGACTGGCTGGCAGCCGCAAGCTCTTCTCTCTTTACTTCAGTCCAGAAGCTGATTAACTCACGCTATGAGTGTCTGCAGAAGAGATCGTGTGAAAGGACTGAAAGATGCATGTGTTTGCTGCTACAGTTATGTGGTTGCCTTTTTTGGTTTTACATCTGTGATAGATAAGCCCTCACTTATTGTTAAATAGTAATGTGTTTGTTGTTTAGGCACTGACTCTTGAAATGGGTGTAGTTAGTGACAACATGTGAATTTTATTAGTGTCTTCACCTGAGTGAGTGTTAATGAATGAACGAATAGCTGTTTAATTCAAAGCATCATCAACTTCCTCTTACAATCTGGCCAACAGCAGATCTTTTCCATCAGCTTCAGTTCTGATTGAGTAATTGTCATTCTGTGTGAGGAATGTGTGTGAGAACGAAGCCAGCCATTGGTTAACAAGGAAAGCCTGTCCAATCAGCTGTGTTTAAATACAGGTGTGCATCTGGTAGAGGGTGCAGTTGCCTTTTTGAATGTGAGCTGCCTATGCTCAGTTAGGGTCCTGATCAGCGTTATGCCTATATTAGGGGGGTAGAGGAGGGAGAAAGCTTTATTTATTTTGAGAGGGGGTGAACTTTTATTTCTGTTATGTTTATTGTTACTGCAACAGCCAGGGTGGTCAGAATGCTATTAATAGAAAAGTCTATCTAAAAGCGTCAAAGCTGCTAGAAGCAATGCTGATCTACAGAGTGCATCCTAGCTCTGATATGAAGGCTGTGTGATGAGACAAAACTATGTGTTGATAATTGTTGATGATCTTAACTGAAGTGACTAAATGTGAGCCTAGTAAGCTGTGCTCCAATTGAGCCAAAGAGTAGTGCACACACACTGCCTGAAAATTAAGTATCATAAAATCTTTCAATGACTAATGAAAGAAAGTGTCCTACAGTTACAAGGAAGAAAGCCATGCTGTGCTGTCTGTAACTGAAATGAGATCAGTAAAATCAGTAAAAAGAGTAAAATTTGAATAGTTAGCCAGCTGAATATTATGGTGTGTAGTCCTGTCCCATGTGCAAATGGTTAAATGTAAGTTGGCTAGCAAGATGGCTAGATTTTAAAACTACTGAGTTTGACCAAGGTGACGAATCAGTTGGGTAGCTAGCTAATGAGGTGACATGGCAATAAGCAACTGTAAAAGATTATAATATTGTAACTCTAACCTGAAATGTGTTGTGAGGCCGGTGAGAGGAATATTCTAAAACGGAGGGAAAGCCAAATGACAGCACGGCAGCCAGAGACATGGCATGGCTATTTCATCGCAATTAGGCCTCATCATTGTTTTTCAGTGCTAGCGACAGTCAGCGTTTTCTGCACACTCTGCAAAGTGTAAAATGCGCCCTGCAGCAAGGAAATGACAGCAGCCATGTACTGGCGACGTGTCAACAAACTCCGCACGTGTGTGTGTGTGTGTGCGGGGCACATGCATGTTTTCCCCTCCTTCATCCTTGTTTTCCTTTTGCTCCACTGCTCCTGTGTGTGTGTGTGTGTGTGTGTGTGTGGGAGAGTCAGAAGCCGGGTCTGGGAGGCAGATGGGCGCGGGTTGCTGGGATTGGTTAATCCCAGGCCTCCGTGTCTCCTTGACACGCGGCAACCGAGGGGAAACGGCGGAGCCAGCTGTTGGATGGGAAGGCTTTCATGCTTTCCTGCGCACGACAGCTGCACGAGCCCTGCCTGCTTGGTTCTAAATTATTAAACATCTTTGCAGTTTTGTTCCAGCTGCAGGACTGTGTGCTTAGCCAGCCCTTTGTGCATGTTTATTTTTTTTGCATACCACTCATGTTGTTGCCCCTCCTCTCATCAGAATGCTGTTTGTAAAAGTTCTTATCCCATCTGTGCTCTGCTTTGGACGAGGGAGCCAGGAACGAACCCAACTCCGTTCTCCTTCCAGGACAATTTGGGTTTTTAGGGTCGATTGTGGTGACAGGGGGCTTCTGTCTTGTACATCTCTGAGGCCACCCGTGACTCGCAGTGACATCTCTGATCAGGGGTGGGCACACGTGGTGACACGTTTTTATGTGAGAGCGATTTTGTCCATGGGAAATGCATGTTGAGGAAGGGCAGGCAAACAGACCCTCAGGAGGGCTCTGAGAATCTGTCCCCAATGACTAGTTTCTCCACAGACACGGTGACTAAGGACACAGGACATTACTGACTTGCACAGACAGGTATACTGTCAGCATCCAAGCGCCGCTTGAAGCCAACTCATACACACGAGCCTTTTTGCTTCTGAAGCTTTGTCTCCCCACCCCTTTTAAGAAACTGTGACACCAGGATGTTGTGCCCTTTTTACATGCGCACATCAGTGTGGTGCTTCACATTTAGGCCTAGGGCTTGGGCCCTGTTCAATCGCAGCCGGTCTTGCAAATCTGAGCCTAAACCATCCCTTTTCCTACCTTTTGCATACAGCATGGTGCCTGGCTTGGGGGAAAAAAAATTCTTGTGAGGTAATGTAACCTGAGACGATGTAGGGGAGAAAAAAAAGAAGCTTGAGGCTTCTCCATGGTTGGCATCTGTTTCTTCCTCCACCAGAGCTCCTGGCAGTGAGTTAATAGCCGTGTTTGGGACTGTAGAGAATATCACCACTGATTTCCCAAGCCGGTGCATCAGTCCCAGATCACTGTCGTCTCCAGATGAGCCGTGCTCGCCTCTGTGCCTTCACGGGAAGATTACAATTTTTAATGCACTTCTTTTTTTCGTCAACTTACAAGACAAAAATGTGTTTAGCATTAAGGTTTGGGTTTTGTGGTCAGGCGGCTTTTGTTCACTGTATCACATAAAGGAATGAACTGAAGATTTTTATTCTCAGAATAAATAAATTCCTAGAATTAGAATTTATTCTAATCTTGAGATGTGAGGCAGATGTGTGTGGAGATGTGGTAGCTGATTAGAGGATCTGAAAGATCATACTCTACATAGTGATTACTACCAGCATGGAAACTGTGGAGATTGGGCAGCGTGTCCCCTTCACAGTGAAATCTCATCAGAATACACACATTCAGGTTTAGATTCTCAATGGTGTTTTGTCTTTAAAGTTGACAAAGAAATGTGTGCAGCCTGAACTTTCAAAACGGTGGCTGTGACGAATAACGGGAACACCTGCTTTCGATTCTGAGAGCCCAACATAAAGCAGGGATGTTTTCTTTCATCGCTGCTCCAGGTGGCTCCCTCCCCTGTTCGGTTTCAATATGTCTAGGACACTCAGATGACTGGCAATGCATGATTCCCTTGAAGGCCAATGGAAATATCATTATACATTCAATATATAGGTCAAGCAAATTAGCTCACCAAACCTGTAGTTATGGAACTGGTCTACATAGGAAGTAATGGTGGGTTTGTGTCCAGGAGGCACTAATGATGTACCTGTGAACGTGTCACATATCTATGTATATCTTTTCAAAGGTAAAAGATTTAACATGGGGGGGGGAAATGTAATCCATATAAATATTCATATATATATATATATATATATATATATATAGGAAGAACAGTGCGTGAAGGTAAACGTCATGGTACTGAGGGCCTTCACCCTGTACTGAATCGAAAAAGGCAATTGTATCAATTCAAAAAGAAGAGTGTGGGGAGTCTTTCAATGAATTGAAAGTATAATTATCAGCACTATGGAGTATGTGAATTTTGTACACTTGGATCACCTAACCATTTTCTTCACTTTGTAGAAGTAGAACTCAGAGTCTTAGCCATCCTTTCAATGAAGCAAGCCATTGCAAAAAATGTTGTTCTTATTCACAAGTATTTTGATAATTACTTGGAACGTTCAAGATTTCTATTATGAGTTGCCATTTGGTATTAGAGGGGAAAAAAAAACTACAATCTCAACTTTTCCAATATGGAAATGTGGAAATGCAGTCATTGGAAATTAATGCAAAAATGTACTTTTATTGTTTCATATTAATTAGTTGCACAGCTGAGGATGTGGCTGCAAATCTCTTTAGAGTTGTGTTGACAGTGTTTCTCCGAATCGTGATTGCAACCATCGCTGTATACTTCTGATCCAATTGAGACAACGTTAAGGGATGCTGCCACAGATTAATTAGTTGTATCAGACCCCAGAGAGTAAACGTGGATGTGTTATTAGTGGAGAGCAAAAGCACTTTGGAAGAAAATGCATAGCCTGCCTGATAAAGGAATTAATGTGTTTCTGATTAAATGCAATTAAAAGCAATCTAAATGCTTATTCTTTCACATGATCAATACATTTGCCCAAAGAGGTTTAATTTAAACATTGTCTTCTATGTTTGAGAAATATCATTGGCAGAAACCTTTTTTTTTATTTATTTATTTTTTTTCTCACACCCAGTCTGTTACTGCTATTCCCATTCTTCATCATACAGTCACTGATTAAAATGCAGAGACATCATCCCATGCCATGGTTTCCCATGCATGGACCTATATATACCTGTGCTGAGCGCTCATTTCACTCTAAAGGTGTTCTCTCTTCACTTCTCTCCTGTTTTCTTTGACCCCCCCAATTTGAAACAAAGAACTTTCTAGAACATTCTCGGACAGTCTTAAAGCATAATATATCAACGAAATGTCAATCCTTTCCTTGTACTTTGTCACCTTTTGAATCGTATGTAGGTACGGTATGTTTTGTACTTGTGCTTGTCATTACCGTATTAGTCTTGTCTATACAGACCTTGACGTGTTACACAGGGATCGGTCTCCATGATATTAACCTCCCCCCCCCTCTGCAGGCCTCACAGACAGAGCTCTGTTCTGTGAGTTCCCCACCCCCAGCCCCCGAGCACGCCAAACACACCCAATTCCTCCAAGAATACCGCGCTGGCTCCACTTTCCCCGACACATTTTTAATGACAATCGTTTTGTAGATTGTAAATACATCATCATCTCGCATCACTCCCGCGTTTTCAATCACCACCTCCGGCTCTTATTAATTAAAGCGAGCGGGTCTGACACCACAGATGCCTTCCACCGTGGCGTGAGGTGCGTCTCCTGGAAAGAGCGGTGAGAACTTCCTCAAGGTTGGCTCGCCCGTCTATTCTTTCTTCTTCTCTTTTCTCTCTCCTGCTTGGCACAGCAGAAACGCTTCTTGAAAGCTGCGGGTTGCTGAATCTTCCCCCCCCCCCCCCCTTTCCCTCCTCTTTAGCATGAACTGTGTCTGCTCACCCAGGAAAGGCAATTGAAAGGGAGGTCACAGAGTGCCCGTCGTGCTCGAAAAAAAAGGGAAAATGTACTGCAAATGAGACAACAGGCAGCAAATTCATTTTTATTCAAATTACTGTCATCATACATTACCGCTCCTCTTGTAAACATTTTGCCTCAGACAATGTGACAGGGAATTATTTGCCAGATTAGTGTTAAGCTATTAACATGTCACCTCCTGCTCGAAGTCATGCTGATGCATGATCTGAGTTAAAGGGAAGCTTGGAGGTGACACGGCCCAGAAAAATGAAAGCAGAACACCAAAGATACAGAAAACCAAAGAGCAAAAGCTGCATATATTTTAAATGTTTAGTTTGTGTCTCTTATGTACAAGTAATTGCCCTTACCTTGTGTTTCTTATGCATATTTTAATGATTAGACAATGCGTTTGACACAAGAATAGCCATGAGGTTATCTCTTTGCACTTCCTAAACTTTGTTTTTATATTGAATTATGGGTAGGAGAGGCTCCATTATGGGAAGGAGAGGATCCATTTTCTGTAAATCCATGAGAATAAAATGGCAGGTAAATTGTCCCATAAAATACCCATTGTTTTGGAGACCGTGTTTAGCAGTTTCTCTTTCTCTTTATGTGGGCATGTTCTGAATTTTAACAGACCCATCCTATACGTTTGTGTGGTGCTGCGTCCATCTCTAATCCAGATCCAGTTAAAATGTGCCTCCAGTGACTGCCAGTGATGCATAATGGGATAGCTGATAAAGGATATTTCCAGGCACTTTCAGTAGGCCACTCGGCATTAAGAGTTTGCTGCTTGGGTGGGCTACAGGATAGCTGAGGAGGTGCCATCTGCCATGGTGAAAACAGAACTATGTTGCCCACCCCCTACACCGGAGATATTGGTAATGACTTTTTTCCAGCACATTATCACCTATTAACTATATGTTTACTCAGCTGAGGCAACTCAGCTGAGTGTATTTTGCAGTTTAAGTTTAAATTGATTCTTTAGAAATTATAAAACATCCCCTTGACCGAGGTCTGAGTGACTGACATACACTGCACTGAAAGTTTTTTTTTTTTTTTTTTTTTTTAAATTTGGAGTTCAGGAAAACTTTCCAACTCTCTACCCCCCCCCCAGCCCCTCTGCAGCTCCCGCTGCCTGAAAAAGATCCCTGGCCAGACGGAACAATGTCATCTTCCGCTTGCAGTTCCTGCGGCTTTGGGACAGGTCAGTGATCCATGGAGCAGGGGAGGAAGCTGAAGGAATGAATGGGCCACTCCACTCCCTGCCGCGTTATCGCTGCCCTCCTGTCTGCCGCGGGATCGAGGAGCAGGGTGACATTTATCTCACCAGCTGCAGCCTGCTTATCAACAAGCTCTCATCTGCCTGTCACTAATTAAGCAAGCACACTACCTCTGATCCTGCTGGACCGCACTCCAGGCAGAGAATGTTCTAGAAAGTTCTTTGTTTCAAACAAGGGGGGAAAAAAATCTAAGAAAACAGGAGAGAGAAATGAAGAGAGAACACCTTTAAAGTGAAATGAGTGTCCTGCATAGCTGGTCCACACTCCTGACAGTCATCTGCTCTGTCAAAGGTGATTTCACCTCTGAGCTCCCCTGGTCATGACCTTTGACCTCAAGGGTCAGCGCTGTCAGAGGGGAGACTTTTCCCTCCTGTCATACCTTTCAAAGGCCAAGCTGAAGATTTGCCGCGTTCGGTGTGCTGGTGCTCCAGTGTAGTAGTGTCTCTAGGCTTTGTAGGGAAGGAGAGGGGCTGGTGACCTCCCAGGTCTGAGACAGCAGGGCTGTCCCTGGAGTGACACAGTCTGCTGCAGGGACCGGAAAATGTGTCAGCTTTCATTTTCTTTTTTTTTTCCTCATACACACTGAACTGTCATATTGTTGTTGGCATGAAATGCAACACTTCCACAAGTTGTGATTTCCTTGTTAGTTGAAGAAGGAAAAAAAAACAAATCGCCTGCTTTTTTTTTTTTTTTTTTTTTGTGGTAACTTTTGATGCTGGTGATTCGGGCCACTTCAGCACCCATCTCACTGAGGAGACGGGACCAGGCTGGCACAGGTACGGCACAGGTGGACATCGACCCGGTGGAGCATGGCTGGTATTCCACAACGTTATTCCCAACTTTACTGTTTAAGGCTGATGTTCTACCAAAGAAAATGGGGCTCCATAACCCAAAGAAATTTTCCCACCAGATGTACAGTTCCCACAGTCCTTCAAAAGAATGTTTTCATATCTGCTCTTACTGCTCAATATGGGCCAATCCAAATATCAGAAATTGGATGCGAGAATTATTGATATTGCAGTGAGGAATGCTTTGGAAACTGTATTGTCTGATATTATGTAGAAAAGCATGTTCTGTTCTGTTTCTGAAGAGGCCACTCAAAGCTGACATAACCAAAGCATATCATAATGTTCTTATATTCATATTGCTACCACTCAAATATTAATTCCACTAGAAACTCTCAATCTGTCCCAAATCTAGATGTATAAATTCATAATTGAAGTGCTGAAGGTGAGTATGATACAGATAACTATAATTCAGATCAAACTGTAAGGGAGGGTTGTGTCTTGAAATAAACTGACAGATTAAATGAAAGACGTAAAATGGCTGTACTGTTTAAAGGCCATTTAAAAATCATGTTGAACAAGCCAAATGTGGTGACTGATGCAATTTACTGCCAGCAGTGTAAGAGATCTGGTATAATTTCTTATCAGTATCTGTGTCCTCGCCCTGGGGAGGGAATAATAATCATCTCACACAAAGCCAAAGACGCTGCTTAATTTGCCTGCTTTTGGCAGAAAGGGAAGGAGTGCAGATCTGGGGGTCACATGATTCCAGAGGGAAGGGTCACATGATTCCAGAGGGAAGGGTCACATGATTCTCACAACCACTGCACTCAACAGTAATGATAATGATGATGAATGATTTCTGATGTGATGGTGGTAAGGATAATTGATCATTTTGTCCATCTGCATTATATAATAATTATTGCAGATACATGTAATTTTAATAAATTACATATACACACATATAATAAATTACATGCAATACATGTATTGTATTACAAATAATAAATTCCATGACATATATCTGCAGTAATGATGATTTCGTCTGTGTGCATTGATGATCCTTGCTGTTGAGCGGACGGATGTGTCCTCGGTGACCTGCAGTGTCTGTGTGCAGCTTCTCTTCATTCTCTGTCAGGTGTCCTCGGGCTCGCAGCTCTGACTGGCAGCTCCCTCCTGGCCCTGTGACCCCGGGTCCCTCCCCCGTCACGGGGTCTGTCTGGGACCCGTGTCAGGTTAACGCTGCCCACGACCGCTCTCTGTGCCTGAGAGTGGAGAACACCGAGCACAGCCTCCCTTCCCGCTGCACCGGTGCACATCAGGAAATGGGAAAAGGGTGTGGGAGGGTAAATATGAACGGAGAGTATATTTTGGATTCATGTGCTGCTTTTTTTTTTTTTAAACCCAATTTGACCACAAGGCAGGTAGAGGACTGGAAATCCAAACACTGTGTGGAGAACGTATCTCTCTCTTTACTGCGGTATGCAAGATGTTTGTAAAATGTTTATAATATGTAAGCAAAGTTTTCACAAGGTTGTGTAGATTTAATATGCAAGGTGAGGCATAGGAACAGTGCGTTTCTGTTCTTTACCTTTTTAATTTCTCAACAAAATATCAACATTAATTCCTACAATAACCCCTTCCAACCACCACCACCACCAAAGTTCAGTCATTACAGGTTGTGTGTGTGTGTGTGTGTGTGTGTTTTTCTTTCTTTATTATTACAACCAGCAGCAGTCTTCTCTTTCACTCTCTTAAGCAAATGTCTAATAACTAATAAACTAGAACTACTTATGTTTCAGGATATCATGCTGCTGTTTCAGTGTAATGTATCATCTTTTGTGTACAGACAGCACCACACTTCTTTGTCTGACTTGCAACGCACTGACTTGACTGACATATGTGCCATCACTGGCACTGGAGTGCCACCCACTGGTACAAAGAGGTACTACCACTGTGGGCTGACCTTTTCCAAGACTGATAAGGTTATGCACAGAAAATTGAACTACTTTGCTTTGCAAAATAACCAGTGTCTCAAGCAGTATGTCTACTGTTAAGCTGAATACAAACACAATGCCTAGGTTTTTATTATTATTATTATTATTATTATTATTATTATACAGTCTTAAAACTCTCAAGATGTGGATAGCATGGTATCAATCACAATGCACCTTTAATAACATGGGCCAGGACTGCTGGAGAATCGCAGCAGTAGCTCCAGGCTAGAAAGCTAAAATGGGGCCTCTCCTGAGCCTCGGCTGGGGAGCCGGCCATTGGCTGTGCATGAGAACAAGTCCACCAATCAGCTGCTGTGGTAGGCTGATGGCTGACTCCTCAGTTTGATGGATATGACCGTATAGAAAAGTCCAGAATGGTTCACGGTGGACTGTGTCCGCTAAGGCAACAGCTGCAGAGAGTGCTCTGTGGGCAACCAGTGGCTGCTGCAATTTATTTCTCAGTGTCCGTAACCTTTGCGAGGTTTTGGTATCCCCTCCAAATCTATTAAAACCAAAAAAAGGCCTCTGAGAGGTAAGAATACTTTCTCTGAACACGAGCACAAGCTTTTCCTATCATTAACCCTGGGAGTGCAGTGCATAACGCACATATCAGCTTTTCTAAAGGACAGGTGTTCAATTTATTTGTATATGCTCACATTAGAAATGCCAGACATTATTAATTTAATAATTTAAGCAGAATTTAAGCAAGGGGAAAGAACAAAAGGTGTGATTCCTCCCCTGCCATATGCTAGACCATAAACTCAAAATCACCTCAGCATCTTTACCATTAATACCTTACTGAAATCATATGATTTTAGTTTTTGTTGTTGTAATATTATTTAACATGCACTGTCATGAATACTGCAGTCATTGGGGGGGAAAAATGACTAAAAGGACTATAACTATGCTAAGGACAAAATATCTTAGCTGTTGCATATCCTGAATTCTTCAAAAAGATATATTTTTATTTTAATAATCTGCTCTCCTTGATTGGTGGTTATGGTAACAATTCATACCCTCAGACTGCACTCCTGATAAAATATAGCAGTCAAGGAGACACTAGTGTGTCTGACTTTTATTTTATCTTTTTCCATCATCCAGTAATTTTTTTTTTTTTTTTTTTTTTTTTTTTTTTTTTTCTTCTTTTCTTCAATCCAAACAGTTTTTGATGAGATCTGTCATTGGGTCTAGCTGTTGAGCGTCGTCTACTGATTTAAACGAAAACTTCTCTAAATCCAAATGCATGTGGTTCCAGCTCTCCTGATTTTAAAAGCTAACAACAGTGAGGCTGTTTTTGTTCAGGCACATGTTGTGGGCATGTCCAGAACACTTTTCCCCATGCTGTGCGGTTTCAGCCCCGGGGCCAGCATATTTCCATACACATTAACGCTTGGCACTGGCTCCCATTCAGAGTGATGGACAAACGATGACTGCTAAACGGCGCCTTCACAAAGCATGAACACTCAGGCTTACAGCTTTATTCTATTAACTGAGGATCTGTTTGCCCAGGTCTGCGTGCGCCTGTTTGACACCGCCGCGTGTCACCATGTTTCCTTTACTGAACATGGGGGTAAAAAGAGGATGACAATAAGGCAATGTTGCTTAAAGTGAGCAAAAATTACACATGGAGTTATTCTTATTCCAGCATTTAAGTTAATATATTCACTTAAATGCTGCTTTAAAAAGAAATAAGTGTAAGTGTGTGTGTGTGTGTGTATGTGTGTGTGTATATATAAATTAATTTCATTATTGTTGTCATTACCAAATCATCTAATTGCGCAATGATTACATTTTAACTGATCATGTCATTACACAATGTACCCTTGTCCTCTCAACACTTCTACACTCATGCTCTGGCATTCTAGAACGCTGAGAACAAATCCATTTATTGATTTAAAAAAATAACAATTTAACACATAAGCTAATATTCTGATGGACTTTCCCAGGGGTCTGTCATGTCAACATTTACAGAGCTCAGCTCCTGTGTTGAAAAGTCATTCTCTAATATATGAGCAGCTCTTTCAATGTGAAGGCCAAGGCATGGAAAGGCAGTCAGATGTCAGCTTTGTATCTGAAGGAACAGGATCTTTCAGTAAATGCACAGTCAGTGCTGTTATACGACTGAAAGTTAGCATGGCATTTTGTACAAGTGGATTTTGGTCTTAAACGCCTGAGAAATGCCTGCAAAACTGCAGTAAAATGTATACTCAATGTTATTGTATTCTGACATTCAGTGATTCTTACTGTGAGAGGAACAGATTCATTATTCTTGTATTGGAGGGTCTAATGGTTCACGGCAACACTGGAAACATGCCACTTTAACCAGGGGAAAGACCCTGGTATGCTTTTGAAATTTGTACATTAAAATCCAAATTTTTTTTTTTCTGAAACGCTCATATGCACATTACATTCATCTGTAGGGAATAAATCCTACTGAAACGCTTGCTGGAATCCACCTGTACCAGTGTGGGCAGGGATTTTACATGTTGTGCCAGTTGCTAGTTGGCGTTGCTTGCGCTCTGGGTGATGCGGAAATCCTGCAGGGAAGTGAAGTGGCTCTCATCTCAACTGTGATCCCCTGAAACGTCATTCCTGCACCCCATGTATATGTTTCTAACCACGGCGAGAAAGGAAGACATTGTATGTGGTGTATAAGGGCTTGTATGTGTGCTATATACATACAGACACAAAGACACTCACACACAGACACACACATACTACAGGCCAAAGCATAAAAGCATGCAGAGACTGATAAAATGCTCCAAACACTGACTAATAACACTGTCCTGAGCTGGGCACAAACACAACAAATACTGTAAAAGCAAGCTGATATTTTACACTGTCATAAAGGAATAATATCCATGTCTAAAACAGGGAGAGATCTATTATAAAATCAGGTTAAGGTGTCCCAAATCAAAGCTGGCTGGGGGGGGTCAGTCAACTGAACAGCTTTTGGGACTGTTAAGAATGCCATTGCTTCCATCCCTGTGCACAGCAAAACTCCTGTTCATAAACCTGAGCTTCCCTGTCCCTACTGGCTGAAGAGCCCTGGATACATGTATATAGAAATAGTAGCCCTGTCTTTTCACATTCATTAAGTGTAGAACTCAGAAATTAATAATGTAAAAATATGCTTTTTAATTAGTCTTCCATTTTGCCCAGCGTACTTAAATGGGATCAGCCTTTCCCTAATGGTTTTTGTCTTAATAAAGGATGAATCTGTGAAGTTCTGGGCTGTATAGGGGTTGTACAACTGAGGGGACTTCTGTGGTCATGAGAATGATACCAGAAATAGTCCCTTTTTCCACTTGGATGTAATTAACATCCTCATATTACAGGAAGTAAAGCCCCAATATGTTTATACCTGTCTTCTTTCAGTTCCTCTTTATTAAGCTGTGGCTTGAAAATACTTTTAATTTGCATAACCCAGATTTTATAGTGGAAACTAATTCTGTGTGGGTTTTTTTCAGCCCCGCCTCCAAGGCAATCTAACCTTCACATTTTCCTTTATGCATACAATGTATAGTCAAAATCTGACTTGTCATGAAATAAACTACTCTTCAAAATATATAGCTGTAATTTATTGATATTGAGGGCTGCAATCTTTTGAATGTGACACATTATGTCTATGAGTAAAGCTGTATTTATAAAAATTGATGATGGATGCATTTTCAGTTACTGCTTTCAAAACAATAGACTGGAAATGTGCTGTCCTCCTTTTTCTGTTAATGTTCTTTACAAATCATTATGTTTATGTACAAACAAATGCTTTGCTGACATACGAAGGCCACACTTATTTTGATCAATTGAGTTCATATGTTCAGTATGTTTCATAACTGTCCGTTTCGAAACTATCCGTGATATACAAGAGTGCATAACGGAGACATCATCTGAATCATTTAAGACAGCTATGTTGTTAGTCACCAGTGTTTTATGATGTGAAGAAATGACTGATGATGAAAATGTGGAATATATGGCACTAAAACCGGAGTAAAACCACTAAATCAGAGAGTGGGGGAAAAAAAAAACATGTGGAACAAGTTTATGCCCCAAATAAAGGGTGAAAAGGAATGTGCAGGGGGGAATGGTGGTCATCCTCCAAAATATAAGCAGTTATTCAGTGGCCCTGTGGCATGGAGTCGGGGGGGGGTTGGGGGAGTGACACTTCAGGAGGCCAGTGCTCTGCACCTCCCCTACACCTTCTACCCTACTGCCTGCCACCTCCCAAAACCAGGAGGGGACATCCACAGGGCATCTGTACAGGAGGGAAAGGAGAGAGAGAAGGAGCGACAATGTTTACTGGCATTGTTGTCATTATTTATAAGCTTTGGCAATATAAAAGCACACAGAGCTAATGTGAATTAGAGAGAGAACACAGTGGGCATAGACTGGCTGATGAGGCCAGATGACACAAGCATGCTTAGCTTGGTCTGTGAAACGCAGGCTGCGAACACAGTGCCGTCCATGAGACAGAGCTACACTTAATTAAAACTGGGAAAATTACAAATATTTACTTTACATATAGTCTAAATTACTGAAGTAATTCAGTAGGTTTTTTTCCTAGCATGGCAGAACAGAAATAGCTCGTTTACCTCAAGGGAGGAAAGTGTTGGGCAGAAAGGTATTGTACACAGCCATTTTTATCATGCAAATAAAACCGCTGGAATTGAAATGAACAGTCAGACAGCAAGGTACCTTTACTTGGTACTTTCATTTGTGTACATTTAAAAAAATCTATTCAATTAAATTTCAACCAATAGCACAAAACTGAGGATGAACTATGTAACCAATCTTATCACGTGTATGTATACAATATTTATCATATGCAAAATTAAAATCAGAGTGCAACCTAATTTTAAAATAAAAAATCTAATTTTCAGAATAACAGAATAAACCACACTGTTAGCAGTGCCATATGTTGGCCTTGATTTGGTCTTGACTTCATTTCTTGAGTTTCTATTGTGGCAAAATGAGGGGGAAGATTTTGTCTCCACAGAATTTACTTGATCTAAAAATGCCCAGTTGGGAGGCCCCCAGTGAAGAAATTGTCACCTTTACGGTAAATCCTTTCTCTTAAACTGAGCTTAATGCTACACTGTGTACCTTGTTTAAAACAGAGATTAGGAGGGACAATAATTCTCAAAACGTGTCAGAGGTTAGACGGTCGGGTACGTTCCTCCTCATTCCAGCACAGGGGCGGACCCGTCGCTCCATCTTCGAGGCGAGGGAGTGCGGGCCTCTCTCCTTGTCTGTGCTGCGGGGCAGGGTGCCAGATTGGCCTCAGATGGAGAGCTGCCACATCCTTTTGCGTTTAATTGAAGTGCTAATGACCAGGGCTGTGTGGCTGCGTTATTCCATGCGATGCAGGCAGAACCCGCCAGAGAGAGAGAGACTCCGCCAGCTCCTCTCATCACTCTCAAACTTTTACACTTTGCAGCTGACCTTTGTTTCTGTGTTCACTCACTGGCTGTGGGGCCAAACTACATTAACGTCCAACTGGGAGAAACAGTAAGGCTTCAAACTCCACTAAAATTACCCAGGCAAAGCTGTCTTAACAGTACCCATTATTGCACTGCATTACATTATTGTCATTTAACGGACTCTCCTATGCAGAATGACTTACAAAGTGCATCTAATGAAGTAGTATGGAAAATTGCACAAACAGGACAAATTTGTCCACAAATGAACAAGCGTCAGTGGCAAACAGTTAGCCCTTGCCCCGTCTGTGTATGGCGGATTCATTTCCAGTTTTCTATTTTGATATGTTTTTATATATGTAAGGAATGAAATGGGAGTGAGTCCCGGAGGTATATGGAATACATATTTGATTGCACCCTCAGTCCCACTGAGTGTCACTCATACTCACTTCCAGGTGTTGGATAGCCCGGGTATTGAGCACCACCTTACCAAGGTGTCAAACAAAAAATCTTCCACCTCTCATCTTGCTGTCATAACTGAGCAGAGTGTCACCCAATTGCTCACTTTGGTGTGTGACAGAACACCTTCTGACACAATGTCCTAATGCCCCGAGCATGCTGTTAATGTAATTACAACTTTGCAGTTTTCATCGGTTGAACATTACACCAACCAACTGGCACAGAGCACTTCTCACTTGTGCTCGGTTCTGGACAGACATATGGCAATGAGAGAACAGGGAGAAGTGGCACTACATTTTAAATAATTAATGCCTAATTGTGACCGTGCAAATTGTATTGAGCAACAGTGCAGCTAAACGTGATAACCTCTTTAGGATTTGTTAAAAACCGCGTAAGTGAAAATATACACAAAAGTGGTACAAGTCTGACTTTGAGCTGTGCTTGCAACTGAAAAAGGTGATAAGATCAGGATGACTGATGCAAAATTCAACCAATAGGAGCAGTGAAAAATGACACACAGGGAAGTTTAGGCAAGAAGAAGTATTAAGATCTGGTGAACTCTGAGACCTGGAACAGCAGCTCCTATTTTACATAAATCCAGTTGATTTGATATACTAGAAGCTAGAATTTTTATTAGTAGTGGTAGTGGTCGTGGTGAAGTTGTTTTATATTTACTTATTCACTCGTTTGTTTATTAAAAAAAGCAAACATAACACATCCATCAGGCATTTTAATAAAGTAAATTCAGCAATTGAATCTTTCTTTAAATACAAGGCACTGGTCATTATAGTCTATTACAGAGAGCAGATCATTGGTTAGTTATAGGTAGGTAATGGTTATTTTACACAGTAAGAAAAGCTCTCTACTCTCTGGGAGAGGGCTGTATTTATGTCTTATTCTGTCCCTGGCACATGTCAGTGGTCTTCTCCAATGATAGCTCTCCAAACAAGACAACAGGCCACCGAAATGTGTGACATGACAAATCTGCACTCCTCTGCATTGTGTGTTACCCACATTAGAGGTGACATTTTAATAAGCCAAGGGTCTGCTGTGATTGATCTCCCCTCCTGGTGTTGCCACTCTCTGACGGTGTCCGAGGAGAAAGCATGTTCAAGGAGGGGGATGTATTTGCGCAGATTGGCATTTCTCCATTCTGACATGAGTTACAAGTGGCAGGATACTCTAACTTTCATGCCCTTTCATTGCTAAATGTATTTGTTTGCATTCAGGCCTGAGTGGTCCTCCCTGTGTTTTTTTTTTTTTTTTTTTTTTTGAATGTCAGTCATGCTTCCTCTTTTGGTAGCTATGAGCGGTAACCAATTGGATGCCTTTAAATCATTTATGACAGTTTGGTTTTTGACTATCAGGAAGGATGAGGGTTGGTCTTCTGTCTGAAACCAGTCTTTCGCATTGGTTTTCAGCAATGGCTGAATTCTTATTACTGTAAGGCAATATAGCCATTTACTGCGGGTCTATTTAGGAATCACAGCTAAACGTCCTGTCCCCCTCGGCTGAACATCAGCAATCTCTGACCCCCACTGCTCCATCGAGGGGCTGCTGAAGGTCGCAGAGGTGAAGCCTGTGAGGGCAAGGGCTGGGGCGAGGGCGAGGGATTGGGGCGAGGGCAGGTAACCCCGGCGGTGTTCAGACGAGAGCGAGGCGTGCTGCTTGTGAGAGGTGGCAGTTTGTGATGTGTGCGCAGACCCTGGGGACCCGGCCAGGACCGCCTGCCTCCGTCTCACACGACTCCCGCACAGCTGTCAGATCAAAATCAATTGAATTTTAGAGGGCTTTAAAGTAAATATTTAATTCTTGCCTTGGGAACCAATTAAGTGGAATATGTGAACTTTGAGGGGACTGGTTGAACTGGAGCTGTACTGGTACCAGCTGGTGTTCTGCTCGGATCAAATGCGGGCTTACAAAATAGATGCAAATCTTGGGTGTGAACATTCGGCTTCAATTACCCAGTGACGTTTTAAAAATTCACCCACGCCTGTCTGTCAGGTGGAAATTGGAAGGGATCCACTGAAGTGTGTTGTTTATGATGTTCCCTGTTTGTTTGCTTGCTTTAACCTATTTGCCTTGCTTCAGGAGCAAAGCTGTGCTGTCAAGGACAGATTCTGCTCTTCGGTGCCTGATGCTGGAGAATCCTTAGTGCCGGCTTTGACAACTGTCGCTTTTCTGTTCAGAACCTGTGCTCTGCATTGCTCTTTCTGATAAATGTCATGTAGTGTTCATTTTTCTTGTTTTTACTCGCTGTGCTTTTAAAATAATCTTATGTTGTGTGTGTGGTGTGTGGTTTTTTTTTTTTTTTTTACGTGAGAACCCTCCTACTTCCTCCTTCCTGTAATATTCTTCAGGCAAAATAAAAGGGCTGAGATTTTTTGAGCCAATGAAATTAACATTGCTGGATTTCCAAGAATAACGATTATTTTAGTAGTGTCTGAGCACTCCATGTGTATGGGTGTGTGGGTGGGTGTGAATATGCGAGCGTGTGTGTGTCCGCGTGCATATGTCTGTGTGAATGAACGTGTGTGTGTGTGTGTGTGTGTGTGTGTGTGTGTGTGTGTGTGTGTGTGTGTGTGTGTGTGTGTGCACTGGTGTATGTGTGCGTGAACATGCGTGTGTGTGTCATTCTTACAGAGACACTGTGATTAATAGTGATGGAGACAGAGGCCCCCTGGCTATGTGCTCGGTGGCAGGTGGAGGGATTTCGCCCCGGGTGAATTCTGCCATCTCATCTGTGACACTCCCCCACCCCTCCACACACCCCACACTGTGCTTCACTCACCCCCAAGGTCAAGGGACTGGGACACAGAGAGGTGCCCTCCTGCATGTAGACCCCGCTTATAATCAGTTATAACGGCTTATAAAGCAACCGTAATGTGTGCATTCAGTCACTCTTTGTCAGAAACAGAGAAAGCTACTGCTTACATGGAGATCAAATGCAACTGTGCCAAAGTGTAAAAAATTTACTTTTTGAAAAATTTACTCAATCAAATCACATTTCTCTAATGATTTTCACTTATTCTATAACTAGAATTTTATTTATTTTAAAATAATAAATCAGAACGTAACAAAATACAGAGTGTACAGAGTGTGTAAAATAAACACAGAATGATAGTTTTGACTACAATGTTGGACATACATAATGGATGTTTTGTCTCTTGCTGTAAAATTGATTTAGCATCACAATCAGTTTTTGTTAAAGGCTTTGCTCATGGAACAAGCCAGCCATGCAAGTGATCTGAAAAGAAAAGAACAGGAATTTTTCTGCCTGCATCAGTCCAACCAACTTTTAATGTTCATGTTGAGAGAGGGGAAAAGGGTTGAGATTTATCAAGAGTGGCAAATTAGACTGAGTTTTCTGTTGTCAGTTAGACAAGACTAAGAATCCAGGACTGAAGCACAAAGGAGAAATGAGGGAACAGGAGAGAGAGACAGAGAAAGAGAACAACACCTGCAGCAATAGTCCTGAGATCCTGAGTCCTGAGAGCATATGTGTGTGCGCGTGTGTCTGCAAGCAGACTGCCCCATGGTGACGAATCCGGGATAAATTATGTAGCAGGAAAGGGATTGGTTTGTGGAAGTGAAGGGGATCATCAACAGAAAACATTAATGCTTTTGAGCACCATGCAGTTTGATGTTGATCAAGTCCAACTCTTTTGACAGAACTGAGTTTTTTTGCAAATCCTGGCAAGACCGCAGAAAGACGAGACACCAAACAGAAAATGCAAAAGTATCTGGTGAAAGCAAGGTGCAAGCTTTCAGATAATTAATTCTGGTGGAAATTTGGTGGAAAATTGGAAAGTATGGTTTTTAAAATTATCAATGTAATTTTACAGCGGAGATGTCAACTTTAGGAAATGCATTCTTTAGTCATTGATTCCATTGAACTGTTCTTTGTTCTGGTTAAAAATGAGTATGTCAAACACATGTCCTGGTTGTCTCTGAACTTTTTTTTTTTTTTTTTTTCTTTCATTTCTTTCTTGATTGAGACCAGTTTATTGTTTAGAAAAACCTTTCCATACCAAAATCTACTTGAGTTTTTATAAAGAGTCCACTCCTTTTGTGTCACTATTAATATCTAACCAAGAGGTAAGCAAGATCATGTTTAAAATGAATATTATTTATCACAAATCCATTTACCCATCGCACTGTTTTGTTCACCTGTCAGTTGTAAAATTATTGTGAACTTTAACATACAGGTGCTTTTTAAAACTGTTTCTTCAGCATCAAAGCACTCTCTGCAACTGCAGTACAGTACATTATTTTCTGTTTTAATTAGATTTCTACTAACAAAAGCAAACCAACACCTCAGTAAAGATGTAATGAATATTCCAGGACTTCGTTTTTCTGGCCATTATTACTGACCTGCACTTTTCCGTGTTGAATGACTTATTGCTTTTGATGGGCTTTCAGTGCCGAAATTAACTAAGGTGATCCCAAAATGAGCTGCTTCAGACAGTGAAGTGGCCCAACAGATTTTTTTTAAGGTGGACTTGGTTGGCCCGTGTGAGCGCTACCCCACACAAACTGCCGAGGATGTAGAAGTGAGCCTCACTTCCCTGCTAAGATGGTCTGCTGCCCATAAATGACTGCCCAGATTTTATGTTCTGCCACCAGGTTTGGTTTAGTCCGTATCCCTTTTCTATCATAGGAGTGAATGCTCTACGTGCAGCCCAGAAGATATTATGATATCGTCATCGCTATGGTGACACGCTGAGGCTCAAATAGGCCTTCACTGAGAGATGTTCCCATTTCCATTCATGTTCTCCTACGTCTAAGAGAAACGCATAACTGCATGAACCTTGTAGTGCACTGCATATTTAAGCAAAGCAGTGGTGTAGACCCTTAATATCTCAAAAGCACACTGAAACAATTAAGGTCATCTGACTACCCACGTAAACATTGTTGGCTTGGTTTGCCGCTTGTCTTGAAGCTGCCTGTTTTGGTTTGAAACCAATGTTCCTTGGTCATTGCTCTTGGGATCATATGCAGCTGTGGTACAAAAAAAAATTGTGGTTTTATTTTGAGAAATGCAAGTGATTTGACAACCAGCAGGTAAAACATCACAGTATAGTTATTTTGGCTCCGCTTATTAAAATGCTTGTCTCACACTATCCTCAGCATACAAAACCCAAAACAACTCCTGTACCTTAAACCTTCCGCCAAATCCCAGTAAGACAGCTATTTACCTGTAGGCACTACAAGTCCTTCAGTCTTGGATCAAAGCGAGCTCCTTTTCGGAGGATTCTCGCACCTTCCCCTGTTGCTGTGTAAGCTGTGATATTGTTGTTTTTTTGTGTGAACGGGACTCCGTGTTGACAGACTGTCACCTGCACAGGGGGTCCCCATATGGCCTGAGTTAGGTTCTATCGAAGCTGTGGCCTAATTATGATTCGGATAAAGAACGTTAGGGCCATTTCACTTGGGCCGCGTCCAAACCCCCATGGTGAAACACACCTGTTCCCCTCTTTAATACCCTCCTCTTTCAGTTTAGCTCTTGGCTGCAGTGGAGCACTGACCTATCCAGGGGGCTATAATGTCTTCTCTGTTTAGCCTGTCGCAAACATCACCAATCAGCAATCGGAGGAGATGTGCTGATTCCAAACTAACTGCCGTCCTTGCCAAGGAAACAGCCATTGCTCAGCATCTTGGATAGAGGTCAGATTTATGGAAAGAACATATGGAATGTGGAAAATATGAACAACACCATTCACTTAAAATGCAAATAATACATAGTAATTACACAGAGCTTAACTTTAAAGAATGAGAAATTAACAAGATTTTTTTCTTCGAAATGATTCATTGATGACCTCTGCAATTTCTGCAACTAGCAGGTTAGGTCACTTTGAGAAAGGCAAAATGAGATTTTTGTAAAATCACCAGAGCATGCCCGGTCCACAAAGCAGAAGTAAGAACGTTAAATAACCTGTCTTATTTGCGTCGCACAGGATCCGGGCTTCTAAACGTGACTACACGCTAACGTCAGAGCGCACGTTCGGTCGTGTTTGTGCTTGCAGTCGCAGCCCGTCTCAGTGTGGCGTTCTCGTTTCCTCTTTGTTGTTCCAAGAAAAGGAGGGAAGGAGGGGGGGGGGGGAGAAAAAAGGTTCCAGCGATGTTTTCATCAAAGGGTTTCCCCGATGCTTCAGAGCAGAGCAGAGTCAGTATGGAAATGCGCTGTGCGGAACGCTGGAAAGCTGTCAAAAAAAGGCGCACCTAGCACGGGCCCGTATAATTCAGCTGGGCTCCTGTCTGCTTGGCGCACGAGTCTCCTCATTATGCGGGATTTGAAGAGTAATGGCGCCCCTCTCTGTTTTATCTGTCAGCTCCCTCCAAACGGCGTCTCTTATCCTTGTGTATTAGTTGCCAACATCAAAGGAAGCTGTCTTGACATAGCGGGGAGGAAAAAAAAATGAAGATGAGCGCGATTCGGGGGAAAAGGTGGAAAAATGTAATCTCTCCGCTCGTTCGGCGAAACGCGTGCGAGGAGAACAGATTTGCTGGAGCTTGTTTGAATTGTTTGTTCCTCGGTAAACGGAGAGGCTTGCACACGTGTAACTGTCAGCTACCCTCACACTCCAGCGAAAGCAGGTTTGTTCACCGAAAAAAAGGGAAAAACAACAGATTCACACAGCTTGTCAGATCAAGGCAGTCTGGAGTAGGAACTGACAAACCTGTGAGCTCTGCATGAAATGTGATAGAAAACATTTGCGGCAATAAACAGCATTCCTGTGAACATATTCTGTGATTTTTATTTTATCATTTTATTTGCTTTGCAAGGAAAGCGGTGTCTTTAAAAGGACACAGTGTTGCTTTATGAAGGAACACAGACTCGGCACTGTTCATTTTACCTGGTGCTTCCTAGGATAGAACAGCTTGGATGTTGCATACCATCTTGACAGTCTTCTGTATGGTAGGAACTACAAGAAGGAATCTTACTTAATTGAAGAGACATTTCTCAACATATACATCATTGCAGGCATGTAAGACATAGAAAATATGCAATGTGCGGACACCAAAGTCGACCAGTACTGGAACCTTATGTCCTTACACTGCATCGAAAACGATGTTATGTTTGATAAAATGGGCTACCCCCTTATTCTTGTGCATATACTAACCAGGAGAGATTCATGCAGATGCTGATCATACTAAGACTTGCTGTTCTAATGAACTAAATGTCTGAAAATGTCCACTTCAAACTAATACTAAAGGTCTTCATTATTTGTCTAACTATTGGTCATTGTCACTTACCAATATATCCACTCTTCAATATGTACAGTTTTTTTTAAATATTTTTTCTGAAAGATGGGCAATAATGTCAGCTTTATTCAAAAACGTCTAACTTGCATCTTGCAAAAGGGAGTCGAAACTGCACCAATTAGATGCATGCAATCAAGTCTTCTGTTTGTCACCCAAAAAAAAACAGGCCCGTGTCCCCAAAACACACAGCATGCATGGTGGGGAGAGGTTAAGCGTTCACTCTGTCTCCCTCCTGGCTCTGAGCCCTTCCCAGGAGTAGATGTTTTGTCCCGAAAAACCATTCCCCACCTCCCCCCTGTCCTCACATACGGGCTCAGCCAGGACCCATCTGCGAGAGGGAAGGGGGAGACGTCCTGCGACATCAGCAGCAGCAGCATCAGCAAGGTGAGACGACATGTGCCCCTCGGGGGAGGGGGGGAGTGAGGGGCGAATTAAAGCTCACTGCGGGAACCACACGCCCCCTGGCACTCTCCCTACACAACAGCTGCAGATACAGCCACCGTCATCTGACATCCTGACATGTACAATGGAGCGAGGCAGCCAATGGCAAGGGCCAAGTCCCCCGCCCTCAGCCAAACGGGTGTACCGTGTCCCGCCACCGCACCTGAGGGAGGGGGGTCGAAGCTACAAAGGTGGGCGCTGGAGGATAAGAGGGCTGGAAATTACCTATAGAGGTTCAGACACGGTCTGACAAGCTCATTGATAACATTTTAGACAGAAGAGTTTTTCCTGTAAAATTCCTCTAATGCCTTCTGCAGACTACAGGTCACAGTCAAACACAAAAAGTGAGCATTGTTTTTCTTTTTTTTTTTTTTTTTTTTTTTTTTACTTAGGGAGGCAAAGTCTCTGCAATAAGTTGGGGTGTGCTGTCACTTTCTCCTACACCCTCATTTCCTTACCCTCAGCAAATCCAGACCATCACACTTCACCACAGCAAAGGACACACGAAGCCGTCACTCAGCGTTTATGCAGTTTCCCACGGTGACGCGTGTTTGAATGTGGCCGTTCCCTTTGTGAGGACATTCAGCAGAAATGAATTCCTTGCATGGTCTGGCAGTGAAAAATCTCCCGCCGTGATTGGACTGGAAGGAGTAGAGAAGATGGCCTGATAAAGGAAGTGACATCTCCTACTGAGTGTTAAATGTGGGTAAATGTAAAATGGGGTAAATTCAGTTAACCTTTACCCAGCAAGTCGCCCACATGGCTTTGTGTAGCTTACTATCCCATACTGAAAGCAAAGGGATGATGGAGAACTTGGCTTTTACCTAATATTGGCCATGCACCAGTTTTTAGTGATTAAGAAACTTGTCAGTTTCAGGAAAGCTAACCCATCAGCAGCCAATCTGTTTGATCGATTGCTTTTTTAACTTGTGTCCGATGTGGTACCTTTTTGATCTCTTTACACTTCACATTCAATACAACTGATTACAGCAGACAGATTGGTTTCTAACTTGAAATCATTTTAGTTGAAGGCTATAAAAAATAAATTTGAAGCATGAGGAGGAAGAGCTGTTACATTAAAACCAATTCCTGTAAAAGGTATTAAGGCCAAACCCAGCTACACACAGTTTCAAGACAGTTATGGGGATATTTTTGCTGAACAAATTTAGACAACCTTATACTCACATGTGAAACAAGAAAGGTAGTCTAGGAGGCCTATGGTAATATGGTAAGGGTTGGTATTGGTAGTGTGTGACCATTAGTTGAGTTCAGACAGGTGAGGCAGCTATAACCAGCAAATTAAGAAGACGGGGGGAAAAGTGATCTGGAGATTGGCAGGAAAAAACTAGTAAGACTCAGAGCATTGTCTGCCATCTTCTGGATAGGAATATCTGTTGAATCAAATACATATCTAATAATACAATGCTGTTTTGAATGATTGAGAGAACACAGAGTCACTAGGCTTGAGAGGCACTTGGGTGGTATTCAGCCTTGGATTCAACATCACCTGTTCATCTTCATTTTAGTCAGCTCAGCAGAAATAACATGAATGCAATGCCTTGCCTACGATGCCTTGACTGTGAGCGAACCCTGGGTGTGGAGAGCTGCAGGGAGGGGCGTACAGGCAGCCTCACGGTGAGAGGGATGGGAAGGCTGAGCGATATTTCGAGCGGCCGCTGCCAGCTTCTCCATCATTAGACTCCGGGCCCCTGCTGCGCAGGGTTCGGACACGTCCGGAGCTCACGCTGTCTGTGTCAAATGAGCCCGCTCAGTCGCACCTGATGCATCCCAAAGGTGCCCCATCGCCACGCCAACGGGAGGCTGCGCGGCACAAGGGCGCCTCTGCCGCCAATTAGCCACGAGACTCATCCTGTTCCCGTAAAAGACCAGCTCCTCGTTGTTTGTTTACGACACACCAAATCTGTACATTCAGCAACACCATAACTTCGTACTGATAAGATGCATTTCTGCTATTTCTGCAGATCAAGGTAATTCCACAGTATTATTGCTTGATAATCAAGCTCAAAGAGATCATAATCATCATAATATTAAAATTATAGCCATTCTTTAACCATTCATTGTTCATTAACAGTACATCATTTTTTAAAAAATATATTCATATTATATCGCGCATACCTAACATATTTATTGATTTGTTTCAAAAGTGGTTTTGTATGAAGTGTGTTTCTACTATGGTCCTATGATACTGTTTTAGTAGCATTAGTGATTATATAGCACCAGAAAAATACAACTTGTATTGCAGGTAGCTGTGACAGTAATTCTATGAAATCGGGTACATGATGACCTTTGGTACTTTATTCGTTTGATTCTTGGAGGTGACTCTCCACACATAAGCACTAACTGCGGCACCTTTTGCAGGACAAATCTTGTTTGCTGCTGGAATAGGGGTGTGTCAGAGGGTATGAGTGGTGCCAGGAGCGGGCAGTAATGTGGGCATTTAGTACAAGGGAGCCGTAAACGAGGGCTGATTTGTCAGACTGGCAGAGGGCACTGCGGACTCCCTGGTGCAGCTTTAAAGCACTTGGCACGGCGTCGGGCCATACAGCGGAGGCAGGGGCTCAGAACGTCATTTGGGCCTGAGTGCGTTACACTCGAAATAATTGCTTTAATCAGCGAAAGTTAATTACCTTAAATCACGAACTAATGGCAGAGCATTTGGCAGGGTCCGGTCGCCTCGTGTGGTGAGGCTGTCGGGCAAAAACCGCAGGTGAAACCACAACCGCAGCCACCTTCTAACTGCCCCCTGCAAAACCTCCATACACATACACACTGGTCTCCATTCCCACACACACACACACACACACACACACACACACACACACACACACACACTGTTCTGTTTCTAAGCACATACAAATACCTTCTGCAACTAAACAGCAGTAAAATAGTGTCTTGTTTTTACAAAGTTAGGAAAAAAGACCAGGTAGACAAAACTACTTCTCTGTGCATGCTCATTACTATATCACTACCGTAAACGGGCAAAGACCAGCAGAATGAGCAGAACAGATGATGCTCAAAGGAGCGCGACAATGCCTTTTCCACAGTTTTCAGATTTGTCTCCATTTTGTTTTTAAAAAATAATAGAGGGGGGGGGGGGGGATGTTCAAAAATTTCAAAATTCAATTTGAGAAAATAATCACCAGACACAGTGGCTTAGCAGAAGCCCATAGAGTACCTTCATGCAGATGTGTCTTTTATATCTCTATCACTGAGTCAGAATAGACTCATAGCAAAGTATTGTTTAAATGGTTTTTTTTTTTTTTTTTTCCTCCTTTTAGTGATGGTGCTTAAAGTGTACCTACAGTAGGTCTCTAAAATAATAGACACCCAAAGAAACTAGCAAGCATCTCTCAAACACTCAAGTTGGCAGCAGCTAATTAGTGTCGTGTTGAGTTCAATTTACCAAGTTGTCATTTATAAAATTAATTATTGAGCATACTCTCCAATCACATAAACATGGTAACATATTAATAGGTTTTCAGAAACCACACCTGCCTTTGTGAATTCTGTGTATTCAACTCTCTTAAAACAAATTAATATTGTTCAACACAAACATTTTTAAAGCAATACAAAAAGCTTATGAATCGCCAACTCTCCAACTCAGACAATATGAATATCTCATAATTCTGTGAATGTATTTCTGATCAGAAAATGCCTTTCATTATCATTCCATGTAATTCTGGAATTTATATCTGCCTTCAGGCGCTGGTAAACGTAATCTTTCTCTATTAGTAGACGGGGTTTGTTTCTAACTTCAGGCTGTCAAGGTGACCCATTACTCCCTGTCATTCTGAGGGGTTGACCCCCTGGAACAGACCAACAACTCTGGCACCCTTCAGTCGAGACTACCACCCTATAGTCTCCTGGTCTTCCTCTTCCTCTGAATGCATGCTGAGTGTCGAAAGCCGTCCCTTAACATGTGACCTCTGACAGGGGAGATTAGAGTCGGAGGTCCAGGCGTGGGGGGCATGAGGGGCTGCTGTTTAACCCTGTAACCCAGGGTATCCCATTTCTAAAAACCTGCTTCTCTTTACTTGAATTTATTTCTTTCCTTTCTTCACTTTGAATACCACCTATCACGTAAGAGAGAACCTTATGTGATACTGACATATTACTACAAATAAATAAAATGACACTAATTTAACCTTTCATTTTGAACAGTAATCTCTAACATCTTTGTGCATTTTCGGGTGTCGCTTGTGTATGCATTCATGTGTGCTTATTGGGATAGGTGGTAGTCCCTACACTAACCGTGTGGCTGATTTTTATTACAGTTTGATTTTAAAGTTATGGAAAAATGGAGAAATGAAGAAAAAAGAAAGCAAGCTGACTCATGCATAGCCTGGGAGTGGATGGTTGCAGTTAAAACATGTTTCAACCTTAAACTGTCATTACATCTGCCTGCCTTTTGAGATAAAGCCCGTATTGGTCTCATTCATTGACCTCACAGCAGTGCATCAATTAAAAGGCATTGGATTACCTTCCATTCAGAGGTTTGCAGTTAAGGTCGGTCTGTGTGTGCTTGCAGTTGAGAGGTAATGATTTATTCAACGTGAGAATAGCCTGACCCATTAACACGAAGGAGACTGCACTCTGTGGACCTGTGTCAGATCCACTCACTCTCACTGCTGTGATCACTTCACAGAGTGTAAAAGACACGGCCTAAACCTGTGCCCAGTGCTCAGGAGATCTTTGACCTCTCCTGATCAAATTACAGGACTTCCTATCAAAAACAGAAGTGTTTCATTAGCAAGAGCGATGTGTTCATTTTTAAATTAAATTCAGAATATCCTGGCAGTCAAAAGTAGCACGGAAATCCCAAAAAGGCAAGTTCCATTTAGATGAGGTCAAATCTGAAAAGAGCCTGAGAATAGTATTTTTATGCCTAATAATAATATGCTGCAAAACTGGTAAAACATGTCTGAAGCTCACAGGAGAGCCAATTTAACACTTTATCATAAAAATTAATTCCATGTTATAATACAGGACTGTTTAACTTTGCCATATTTATCGATGAAGTTTCCCTTTGTCATTTTCTGTTGGGCAGCACTGAATTGTCATATAATTTTAATCAAATCATGAAGTAGTGAACTGCAAATCTAATGAGGTGGATATTGGCTCCAGTGGCCTCTTGTGAAGATACCAGATGTTTAGGCCTTGATGAGATGTGATATTACATCCACAGGAACCAATACAGATCATCCTGAAAGCATAAAAAATTGAGCCCTTATGAGGTTTTGTTCACTGCCATATCTGAGCCAGATAATCTCAAATCACAAATTCTGTTCAAGTCATCATATCCCTCATATCCAAGACAATGATAAAGTGTGGCAATATTTACGTTTTGCTGAAATCTGACCCCAGGGCAAATTGATCATTTGGAAATGAGGGAAATGTCTGAAGCAGCCTTTCTTTTGGTGAGAAAATGTCAAATTTTACTGTTGTGTGTCAGTCCATACAAAGGTGTTAATTTCTCGCATTGTGAACTGCTGTGCCCATTTTCCAACATGACACAACATGAACAAAAAGAAGAATGGAGTAGCTGTGTCCCAGTCCAGGGGTTTGATTAACAAATTGTACTTAATTAGTAATTAGGAGTGCCTTCACCTGTCCTCCAGATTAATTTTTGTCAACTAGCTAATTGTTTTACATCATTAAACATTATTCAAATGTCACGGTATCCCTGTCCAAATCGTCAATTCAAAATTGTCCAATAGCAAGTTCAATCACATCAGCCTCATTTGTAAACAGTTTCATTAATTGTTTGAGTGTAATTGTTTAATTGAGTTATGCATGTGAGGCCAGCTATTGGTTAATGAGCTACACCTGCCCTTATATATAAATGTGCGACTAGAGAGCAGGAGGCACTTATGAGCACTTGTCGGTGCTGTATGGTTGTAGCTTTTTGGCGGTCTACTTTTCTTTGTGTCTGATTATTTTTTTTTTTTTGTTGAATGCATTTTTTTTTTTGTAATCTTATTCCTTCCATTTCTTGTATCATGAGAAGCAAAGTCTAGCTTCTTTACATCCTTGATAAATGGCTTGAAATGGATTAAATTATGGATGTTCTCAAAATGCATTAAATTATAGGCATCCCAGGGAAAAAAAAAGAAAATTGGTAAAATTATGAATGTTCCTGAGGAATTGTGCAACAGTGGAAGATCTGTTTTTAAACTACACACATACAGCTTGGCTGCCGGCTGGAGACTTTGGCTAGCGAGGTTTCAGCAGAGAGAGCCAAATGCCAACTAATGCCATGCCAGCTAATGTTAAACCCCACAAAAAATAAACACCACCGCCTAAAAGAAATCTGCCACAATCTACTAAACTACTAATATTAAATCATAAGAATATGCTCACCAACAAGGCTTAGGCTTATACCATTCCATCTGGAGAGTAGCAGCTCAGTGATTTCCAACTTCAGCATTTGTTCAACAGCACATCTAGCTGAGCGGGGTGCCCAAATAGTCATAGAAAGACAGCTTGGTCTTCTAAAACATGTGCTACGCAGTTTTTTTTTTTTTTAATTTTTTGTTTTTATTTATTTATTTATTCATTTGTTTTACTATGTTTCCAAGCCAGCTGGCTTGCGCAGAGAGAGAGAGAAGAGAAATAAGCTCCTCATTGTGAAGTCCTGGTGTTTTCAGTGCACCAGGGCTGAGTTCTCTCATTACGGCATGTTCGCAAGGACTCCGCCACTAATTGGTCTTCCAGTGAGCTCAGAAAAGAACAGAGAAGGACTCCTGAAAATATGTCTGCAGGCAATAGAACCTAATTAGGAAGTTTGCCACTTTGGGAAGCTGGGGGAGCTTCACATTGAGGCAGAGGCGTAGTGTCTCTGGAATACATAGAAAAGCCCACGATGCAGTTTTTTTTTTTTTTTTTTTTTACACAAAAAAATTCACTGGGAATAAAATGCACACAGTCATGTTGCTGTTAAATGTATTAATGGTATTTGTTAATCTAATAGAGTAGCAGCTTTTCGTGCATTGCATTAATGGTATTTGTTAATAAAATTTCTTGTTGCAGCAGTCCTGCTTTTGGCAATATTTCTAAAAAACCGTGTTGATGTTGCCCATACCCTTCAATGCCAAATATAATATTTGAATGCATTTGTACCACCAATCCAATCATTTCGCAATACAATTTCATTTTTTTTCTATATGCAAAATATAGCACAAAAAACTCAAATGTCATAATGAGAGTATGTGTAGTTTAGACACTGCTTGGTGCATGGAACTTCTGATGACAGGGATTTATGAAAGAGTTTCAATTTTCTTATTTTCCAATTCTTGCTTTACATTGAGAATGTAACTAAATTTTTTAAAAAGTTAGTGTTTATGATTGTATAACCTGTTTACTAGTTAGACAAGCTAGATCTTTCATGATGTTGTAAACTCGGTCTTGCTCCAGCTTGCTGGTTGGCTTTGGCCATGAACAAAGTAGGGATGCAGTATATTAGCTGACACGTTAAAAAAAAAAAAAAAACAGCAAAATTTTCAGGCATTTTGAGATGCTTAGATTTGCAGTGACTAATGTCATACAGTATTGGTGCATTTTAAATACTGCCAAGTAAAGGTGTTCAGATCCTGGCAATGCCCCTGGTTAATGCAGCAAGAGTCTATGTTCAAACCACAAAGGGCCCTCTCCCAAACTTTGTAGGGGCCTGTGATTTTGCAGTATGTCACTGTGTGATGCAGGAGAATCTCAGTCACCTGGACAGAAAACGGTACACTGTGAGTGCTAAGTTGCACCCTGTCTCATAGCTGTTGGTCCCCACCACTGCCGTACTGAACACAGCAGGAGGGGGTTCCTGGGGGGGCTGATCTGAAGTCAGGGGTGTTTGGCAGGGACCGGGCCTCCGCTCTGACAGAGTAAGTGTTGCGTGAGATGTGAAGGATGGCTCCAGGCCGTTCCTAAAGCCCTGGAGCAGGTGTTCCTCATCGGTGGCTGCAGTGGAGCGTGCCCCATCCCGGCGCGGTCCATCAGGGGCTGAACGCCTACCTGTCTGCTCAGGTGTGCTAATGATAATGGATGCTGCCCGATTAACGCCAGATCTGTAATGGAGCAAAGTTCTGATGGCTCGGGGATTGAGCCGGCAGCTTTATGGAGAGGGAAATAACATAATAAAAATAACAACATATATAAAGTATGGAGTCTGGACCCAAGCACTTGGGTGCTTTTGAATCTGACTCATTGAGATGTAGTCAGACCCAGTACTGCTCAAAATTTTATGTGCAACACAAGTGAATGCATGATCTGCTACATAATTTCCTATTTAGTGTGGTAGCTCAGAGCTCAGGGCAATATCCTGGTTAAATTTTGGTATTGGTGTTAATAAATAAATAGAGATTATATATATATATATATATATATCTCTCGACAAGGTGCTTGGGGATATGTGCTCACCAGCAGTGATGACTACGTCAGCTCCTCCCCTATTAGATTCACCCATTGGATTTGTCAGCGTTTACTCATTCAGTCTGTAACTGACAGTCTATTTCTAATGAATGAAGAACTGTCAGTACACAATGTAGTGAGTTTGCTGTAGCCAAGGTTTTGTTTAATGACATTGTTTAAAAAAAATAATACTCAATAACTCCATTCCATTGGTGCAATTCAGTAATTTCCCACTCCAAGACATTGTATCCGCACAAGTGACAGTATCACATCCAAACAGCAGTCCTCGATAAAGAACATTTGTTTAAAACAAACTCTCTGGCATTAAAAACATACACACTCCAATTCTTTTGTGTACTGTATAGAAAGACACTGAATGATACATCCATTTGAGGAGGAAAACAGCCCCGTATATTTTTGTTGTGATATTATGAACATGCAGTAGAGATGAAGTTTCATATTCTGTATCTCCGCATGAGATTGGATGTGGGCAGAGGGTTGGGTTGAGTTCAGAGCTGGCTGTTTAAAGGAGATAATTCAGTCCTGTCAGAAGTGCTCAGATCATTAGGAGTTACAAGTTTGGCCTTTCAGAATTTTTTAAAGAGGGTTTTTTTTTTTGTGGTGAGGATTGTGCCAAGCAAGTTACTGGAGTAAGGGCACCAGTAAGTAAATGGCACAATGTGTCATTTTGCTAGACTTACTTTGGCCTGAGGCTTTGTGCTGAAGCCTACCTTCTCAGGTCACACACACTCCACATCTATTATAAGGTACTGTGAGGGTCCTGGGTGCAAAAAAAACAACCTTTAGCTGTAATAACCACTTATGAAAGTATGTAATTTGGCGGAAACATGCTCCAAAAAGTGTTGCTGACATAAACTTCAAATTCAGTTCAATACAGGTTCAGAAAACTGCAAAACACCAACAAAAATACAAAATAAATAAATAAATATACAACATGGTATCACTGCTCTGCAACTAATTGGGAAGAGTATATCATAGCTGGCAACCTAGGGGCAATTCTACCTGTTATCTTGAATGGGCCATTATTTTTTATTGAACACGTTGGAGATATACCCCAGCATTTATATGGTGTATCTGAAGCTCAGCTCCATTATCCGTGCTTCTCAGTAACCCTCTGGGCCGTTCTGGTTTGTTTTAAGATTATCTGAAGGAATAATCGTGTGCCTGTGAGACAGGGTTTCTATTCACATGTCCTGCAAATGTTTCCTGCTGTAACGGGAACAAATCTTTCTGTACCATGTGGGAAATATGCCTATTGGTCATTAGGGGCAAAGTAAGGATTGGCTCTCTCTTAGAAATGCTTAAAGAGCAAGTGCTCCAAAATCCCCTTGTTCAATCTTACAGTATATCCATGAAGATGCTCAAAGACATTTAATAATCAGGTATACTTACTACTTACTTATAGATTGCTGAATCACATACATACTGTACTGCATCTTGAAGACCTTATCTCCTTGTAGGCATATGGCAAAATAGACTAGTACAGTTGATCATGATCCATCTGTTTATTAATAATAATATTGCACATACATTTTTGTGGACATAGGGAATTATGATACATTATGATATGCAGTAACCATGACAACTGTTTTGACAACTGTTGTGTAGCAGTCAGTTTTATCTTTCCACATCTGTGGCACCTTGCAGATTTGAGTAAATAACCGTTTCAGACTGGACAACGTAGCTGACACATCACTTAATGGATTAAGTCATCACAGTTACTAATGTTGTTTGTAAAATTAATTATTGCATCCTATGTCGTGATTTATTGCATAAGTGTATCTAATCCAGCTGGGAAGACTGTCCTTTATTACTATTATTACCTATTAGTACCTATTATTACTATTACCAGAGTCATGCAATGGAGCTATGACCCCAAATAAATATGAAAAGCAAGGATGGATGGATTTTTTTTTTTTCTAAAAGGCCTGAATAATTTCCATTTGTAAGTGTCACAGTCAGATCCCAGAGAGAAATGTAACACACCCCTACAATTAAGCCCCTGGCCTTGAAGAGATGTTCTGCGTGTCAGGGAGGTGGGAGGGAAACTGCTGAGAGGATAAGACTGAATGATACTGAGCAGCCTCAGGTGGTGAGACCTGGCATCCCAGGGAACCAAAGAGGCTCCTCTGGTGACAGCCACTATTCCAGGACTAGCATACTGTTACTTTTCTCTCTAATAGACACAAATGGTTTCAATTTTTGTTAGTCTTTTAGGAGACATTGTGTCTGTGGCTTCAAGACCAGGCCCTCAGTGGCCACTTGGCAGGATTCTGAAGGGATGCACAGGTCAGTAAAAGGTAGCAACACCCAATGCGTATCATAGAACAAGCCCTCCCTGCAGAGCGCAGACATGCTCTCTCTATATAGCCCGGGAAACAGACATGAACCGCATGCCAATTCTTGATGGGGGCCCTCGGGCGAGAGTGGGCTCCGGGCACAGGGGGGGTGGGGGGTTGTTGAATAAAAATGTCTTTAGGCTTCAGCTGGAGAATTTAAGGCCCTAAGGGGGCAGCCATCACTGCAGTGAGAATGGAGAGGAGATTTCTATTCTGTAGCCAACAAACACAACCTCTGGGACTTGCCGGCAGACGGGTGGAAGAGTTAAAACCTTTCTCTTGTTTGCTTCTGACAAGAGGCATCTAAAAAAAAAAAAAAACCCATCTCCCACTGTGACATTCGTTGACCCCCCTCTCCCCCCTCCCGGGTCCCCTGGGGGATGTGATGTCGTACCTGGTTTGGAGTATTAGCCTGAACTCAGTGATGCAGGGGCTAATTATCCCTCCTCCCTGCCTCTGTCTGGTTTGTTTGCCAGAGTGCACACAGCAGAGAGCTGACTGCAGTGGACACCAGGAGGGGGTCGGGGATGCTGGAGCAGGAATCTGTGATTAAGGAGAGCGCCTAGAACTGCTAATAAACGACCTGCATGCTGATGTAGCTCTCAAAAAATGCCTTTAGTGCACTGTGGAAAAGCAACTGGTGGAAACCATGTTGCAACTATTGCAGTCTTTATCAGGTGAATTGCAATGCCACAGGTGAGGCCTTCATTTCATCAAAGCTGATCACATCCCCAGGCCCTTCTGCCAAATCTGTGTGTGTGTGTGTGTGTGTGTGTGTGTGTGTGTAATCAACTAGTTACTTAGATTTGCTTAGGTTATATGCAAATATTGGAAAGGAAAATGCCTTTTTTTTGAGTCTTATGGAGCCAACTGTTTGACGTTTAGACTTGTGAATGATGGCAGCCAAGCCATATGATGCTACATGAGTGAAGAATTGGTGCTCTTTCCTTTCTGTCCTTCAGGTTGAGTTTACAGCATCCTATTACAACAGGACCAGACACGTCCTCATGGAACACGTGTCACAATGGCCTTCATTCCCCAGTGGGGACTGACTGCTGTGCCATGGAAGCCCAAGCCACTGGGCCTGAGCCTGGCTGGATGTTTGTGGCATGTAGGATGGTGTGTGTGTGTGTGTGTGTGTGTGTGTGTGTGTGTGTGTGTATTTCCATTTATTCATTTGGCAGATGCTTTTATCCAAAGCGACTTACAAGTGAGGTACAGTACAACACAAGTGAATAACCGTACGGAGTCAAAAATATTAGAAGCACTTCATGACCAGGTTTCAATGGTTGGACAGACAAGGTACGAACGAGCAGGTAAAGCTAACAAGCGCGTTAAACCATTAGATTACATTTTTTTAAAATAATAGTAATATTTTATAGTTTAGTAGGAGACATGTTGAGACAGTTGAGACATGAGAAGTTCCTTCAGGGGGTAGTGTTTCAGGTGCTCAGGTGAGAGCGGAAGAGCTGTGTCTTCAGATGTTTCTTGAAGACAGAGAGGGACTCAGCAGAACGGATGAAACTCGGAAGAACGGATGAAGTATGTAACTTAGGACTGGTGAAAAGAGACATACTTACCCAGGCCCCACAATAACAAATATTAACAAATAGATTTATCATTTTCAACAATTAATACATTCTGATTATTCCTTTTAACCACAGCCTTAATTTAATAAGTGTCTATGAAATACTGTAGCTTTTTTTTTTCCACAGCTCAGGGGAGTCAAACTTGTACTTCACTTTTTTTTAACATTACTTTTTTAAAGTTAATGTCTTTAATGTCTTTAATGGCCCTGTATCTGCCTGCTCTGAGTCTTGTTATCAGTAGCGCTTGTCCTCCTCACAGTGGTATATTTGGATGTCAGCTTCAAAGTCAACATGAAAGAAAGAAACTGTGAAAAGAAGTCACCTGTGAACATTTCCCAAACATCGAGGCCTGAGAATAATTTCTCAGTGAGAAATTTACCAACATTAAATATTCAGTCTTGTGGCATTAAACACAATAAATTATATATATCATTGACTTATTTAAAAATGTATAAAATATAATTTGCATGGAGGTTTTTTATCATTTGGATGTAGCAAGTCTTGTAGCTTCTTTCATCCTGGATGGAACTGGAGTCTTTATGGACCTCCTCCAGTTCTCCCTCTCTCTTAGTGCATTTCATTAAAGTTTTAAAGAAAGCTGCCATTGTCAATCCTTTGATAAGCTGATGTAAGTGACTTGACAATTAAGTTCCTGGGCCTTCATCATGTATTTCCATTGTCACCTGTTTTGGGCCTCTGTTGAAGGAGCACTCAGAGAGCATCACAATGCCATCTGTTAACTCAACTTTCCATAACTAAGTTTTGCGTCACTTGTATTTGTAAAAGGGTGAGGTCCCCTTGCCAAAACTTTCCGTTCCAATGCCTTTCTACAGTACCTTTGCAACTCACACGTTAAGATCTAATACCAGTAATATATACCCTAATCACAGGGCAGCAGTGTGGTGTAGTTGCAAAGATCAGTGCACATTAAAGAAAGATTGCTGGTTGGGTTTATTCCCTGCTGGAGCACTGCTGTGGTGCCCTTGGTCAAGGTGCTTAACCACAACTGCCTCAGTAAATATATAGCTGTATTAATGGATAAAATTATAACCTATGTAAGTCACTCTGGATAACAGTGTCTGCTAAATGATGATGTAATGTAATACATATTAGCTCCTTTGACTCCACTCAGCATGTGTGTTCCTCTAAGTCAGTCACAGATCCAGTTTGGCATTTTTGGACATTCCATTTACATTTACATTTATTTATTTAGCAGACGCTTTTATCCAAAGCGACTTACAAAAGTGCATACAGTAAGTATAGCGACAGTACGGGCACAGGATGTGTACAGTTCCACAATGAGACAGTTCTCAGCTGAGAGCAAGGTCTGTTTGAGGACACAGTACTATTAGATTTGTACAATTACAGCCTATAGGGCAACTAATACGATACACTTTCAAACGGCGGACTTCGACAACTTCAAACGGCGCAATGAGCGTCAGGGTAAAGGCAGCAACAAGAAACAATTTAAAAAGCGCAGCAATTTACGACAGCACTGATGGGCGGGGGGCAGCAATTGTGTGCTGGGTCAGTCCAGGTAGAGTCTGAAGAGGTGTGTCTTCAGGCCCCGTCTGAAGGAATGGGGTGAAGAAGCTGTCCGTAGCGAGACAGGGAGTTCGTTCCACCACTGTGCCAGGTTTTGTTCCTGTGTGTGTGTGTGTGTGTGTGTGCGCGCGCGCGCCTTCGGGAGTGAAAGCCGCTCCACAGCACAGACAGTACGAGCAGATCGGTCACCCGGTGTTCCGCTCCATGGTGGGTCCTCTCTTCACTTCAAAGCGTTCCCCAGCACCTGCCCGAGGCGCGCTCGTTCCCCTCGTCCTCCTTATTTGACTTTATGTTTTATAAATCACAGATCAGTTTTACATGCGCAGGGTGGGTTGGGATCTGATTGTCGGAAAACTTCCCTTTGTCAGCCTGCCAATGTGAGTACTGTTGTGATGCAGACTGAGGCAATAGTTTAAACTCCTTTACCTGGCATTAAGGCATTGAAGCAGAACTTTGTAAAACGTCTGGTGTGAGAGTATACCATGTTTTTCACAACACGGCAGTACAGGAGTTCCGCATGCCAACACAGCAAATGTTCATGAACAGCATATATTGTACATCACTTCTCTCAGACAGGGTGAAACTGCTAAACAACTGTTTGTATGAAATGACATTCAACCCCCTTGGGCATGGTGGTATATACTGTATGTAGCTATCAACTAATCAGAGTGCATATTTGTCTATTTTAATCAACTATATAATATTAGTTTGACATCTCATAAAATGCAACAAAGTACTTAATCCCCCATCAATATTCACTTTATTGTGAGATCAAATAAACTTGACAGGCAGGACTATAGGGACCTTGCCCCTCTAAAGTAGAGTTTGTCCTCCTGCCTCAGGGCATGTTGACCATGGGGTCCATGGTTAGCTCCATAAAATACTAGAAAAAAATAGACAGCGGACACTAAACCCTGTTCATCTCAGCCATTTCATATTCCATTCAAATGATACGAATGTTACAGGACCCAAACCATGTCATTTGTCCTGGTGAATGTTAAAACACAATCCGTGCTCCTCTAACCTGCGTTAACCATGTTAATGTGTCACGTCACGGGCTGACAGCTCCACCACACCAGTCAGCCGCAAGGGAAATTTACATGCATTTGAATTCCCTCTGCCAAGCTCCGCCAGCTCCCTCTGACAAGCCATTTAAGCAGGTGATAAGTCAATCCACGCTACAGGGGAGAGGTCGCTGTGTTTCTGGCTGAAGAGACCTCTCAGTGAGGACCGTTTTATTCCTGTCTTTAACGTTTAAAAAAAAAAAAAAAAGAAAAGAAGTGCCAATCAGCAACTCAGGTTTTGAGAGCCCATGTCTTAAGTAAAAACACTACAGTACTTAAGCACTTATTTGAAGTGAAGTTCACCACACTATGTAAAAGTGAAATACATTATCAATTTTTTTTTATCTATATATTTATAAAATCATTGTTCTAATTTTAATACTTTTTACATATTTTATTTAAAACAATATTTTGTTTGCAAGACATTGTTATTCTTGGAGGAAAGCTTTAACATACAACACAACACAACACAACACTAAGATGCTTTCTGCATTACAATATATTTACTGTAGCCTATATACAGTAGATAATGTAACACTTGCAGTCAGCGATGAAAAATTCACATAATGATTGTTGACAGCAATCCCAACATGGTGTCATTATTTTATAAGAGAGACATTTGTAGAATAAAAAAAACAACAAACAAATTGCCCTTTCACCGTTAGCCATGTGAATAAAAGGCATTTGAATGGTTTTCCACGACGGCACTGTCAGAGAGATGAAAGATGCGAGTTATTAAATAGCTGTTTGTTTTTCACATTTTTCTGAGACAAATGCACTCAGCCCAGAGCTTGTTATAAGGGAAATGAGGATGCTCAGACAAACCCATGCTGCTTTTGGCTTCCAGTGTCCTCTGCCTCCCAAGAGGGACACTACCAGTTTAATGCATTTTCCTCTGTCACACAGTCAGTTCAGTCCACCCCACCTCAGCACAGTGGGAGAGCCAGTGGAGTCACCAGCTTCTGCTCAGCATCGCCCCTGGGCAGCTGGAGGCCACACGGCCACTGAGTAGCTGAGCACTTGGCAGACACCTGATACGGTGACCCACAGGGACACAAAAGCCATAATGCTGCTTCCATAAGGCTGCAGTGTTGCGGATCAATTGACTGATGGATGTCAGTCAGTCAATCTTAATGTCGAATAAATAAATAATCATTTTTTATCAAGGAGTGCTGTCTATCAGTGCATCACAGACATTACAGACAGTGTAGCAGAAACTATATCTTGTTTGGCACTTTAAGAATTCATTATAAGGATAGATCAATCTTTTTTTATCAATTAATCTGAAACCACTTTTCCTCATGGAGTCTAAAATATCCCTTACCTCAGAAGATGGAATTCACAAAGTTCGGTCCATGTCAAGAACATGAACCGGCTCCTTAGATCACATTCTGCTAGCTGAATGTATGGATGGGAAGAGAGATTGACATATTTTAAAAGGCAGATCATACAGTATGCTTTAAAAGTTTGTTGCGTCAACTAAACATATGGTAATAATTAATTTTCAGTCTAATTTCCACAAATAATGCTTCAGTGAAAGGGTGTCTATTCAATTTAGAGAGACCTTTTTTGACCAAGCAGACACATGTTGCTCTCTGCTTAACAATTATGAATTACAACTGGATTTAGCAAATATCATTCACACAGACATAAAGGCAAACACCATGCACATTTGGTCATTAAAGTCATCTGATAGCCATAACATATGGGACTGTACAGTTACAAGGTAAAAAGCTGTTCAAAATAGTCAACGCCATGTCAGAAGGTGTGTGTTCACCCATTGGCTTTTATGTGAATTGTACCTGATGTATGCCCTGAGCTTGAGGTTAATTATGATTAATTAACCTCAGAATCTGGAGGCCTGTGTGAGACCACGATGACCACCATTTCAACTGGCCTTTCCTATAGGTGCTTTTAAACATCAGTGAACAGTGGGTAAGTTCATTTACCTTTTCATTCCCACTGAAAATTCAAAGATAGATTATTCCATTCTGTCATCATCATATAAAATAAAAATATGTCAAACAGTGCTATTTACAGTATTAATACACTCAAACTGAAATGCAACAGGTCAAGTAAAACAATATGTGCTGATAACAATTGAACTGCTGTTTAAAAAAGGGATCTTAACCTTCTGAACTGCACTGTGGTAATGGGTGATACAAAAAATACATAAAACCAAATAAAATTATACACAGTTGATTGGTGTTTCAGTCTGTATTATAAGGTAATTTTTTAAAAAAATGGCAATGGAAGGCCATATGGCAATGGCGGTCCAACTCACTTTGATTCATACATTGAACTCTGAAGAGCCACTGCAACTCAGGGTCTAGCTGCTGATAATCTTCTCTCACATTCATGATCAACAGCAGACACAACATCATTACCCATGATTCCACTGGTGCTCCTTAGATGCAATCAATAGGAGCCACTGTAAAGCCAGCTTCTGCTATAACCTCTGAGACCAGCCTCTGGAGTGTGTGTAAGAATCTCTTTGACTGTACAGATTTATCACCCTTGGATTTCAGGAATTACAAGTATCCTCTTCAGTGTTTGGCTTGTTAGTAATTGATACAAGCTCTGCATTTGTTTCATTGCTTTTGCTTTCGCCTACTGGAGAAGCCAGTGGTTAACAATGGCAGGCTTTTGCACCTGTAAGAGTGGAAAAAATGTTGGCAGTCTGAAGCTGTCTGATATTTACAAACAAAATTACTGAAATAGGAAACCCCAAAAACATCTATTGCCTACTGATCTCAGAAACATTCAGTAACATCGATCAGCAAGCTTGCAAATGGGACACTGACACTAGCGCCACACTGTGATGTGGGCAAACATCAGTGAGGTCAAAGACGTAAATGAAGCCCAAAAGTGAGCAGAAATGTAGGTATGCACACAGATTTGATTCTTAGTTTTCTACAGATATAATTTCACCCCAAACACGTAAAAAAATGTCACTTAATCACTTATGCACATGGAAAAGTGATTAAACAAGCTGAGTCAGAACAAACATTGACCTTAAAGTGTGTCTATATGTGCCAAGACAAACACGTATAAATACATTTTTTCTTCCTTTTAAATGCGAATGCCCCGTTTCCAAGTGTATCCATAAATCAGTAGTGTTACCCTCCAGTATTCTGGGACAAGCTGTTAATACAGTGTGCAGTGAAGAAGTGAAACACGAATACAAGACTACCGTGGATGTAGAGCAGAACAGAAGACATTTCCAAGCAAAGAATTCTGTTGATCAGGCTGTCACATGTGGCCTTTTTGTTCCATTACCGGTTGACAGAAGAGTCAAGGCTGTGGAGGTTAAATCTTTCAGAGGATGCTTGTTAACAAAGAAAAGCCGGAGAGGGAGACAGGAGCCGCGGTGTGTACATGAATGATGTAAAAGTTCCTTTTTTAAGGGGAGGCCTTTAATCTCTGAAGAGGAAAGTGAGCAGAATATCATTTCTCAATTTATTTGCTTTTAAATGTGAGCTTTGGGGAAAAAAAGAACAAAGTTTGTGTTTTTTTTTTTTTTTTTAAGAGCAGACCTGGGGCTGCTTTAGATTTTAGCAGGAAGGTAAGCTCTACTCATAGTGAAGGAAAGTTCTGAAAATAAGCAAAGAACAGATTTATTGATTTTTTTTTTCTTTTTTTTTGTGGAGTATGGGTGTAGAAAAGACAGAGAATAAAGAAGTGCTCTTTGCCCAATATGTCCAAATGACATCCCCTGAGAGCTGCTTAATGGTGGGGGAGGGGGGGGGGGGTGCAGTGCCTACCCAGTCTCATGGATAGAACTTCCCTTAGGCTAGGGCTAATGGTATTGGCTGTGATAGCTATAAGAGGGTCTTTTCTAATAGCCAACTTTGTGAGGACCAGAAGACAGACAGATATTGATTGGTCCACATACCCCTGAGTTGACAATATCTGAAATGGAAAATCCACTGAGTGAACCCAAACTTTCTGTAAGATGCATTTTTCAGAATATGATTAAAAATGGCACTCGGGTTATGGGTGTAGATACCCTTTGAGCTCTCCCAGAAGCCCTGATCCATTGACATCAGATTTTGATGGATATCTGGATGTACTAACATCATTGATAAACAGGCTCCATGTAAAAATAAAGGATGTTAGAGATTTTTTTTGCATATGAAAGCATTTTTCATACAATTGAATTCTAACATTTGGGAAAAATTGTTTGGTTTAGCAATTAAGAAAATGGGGAAATTATGTTTTAAAGTATAATGGCTACTAGTGTCTTTGCCCAGGAGGATCATCCCCGTTCTTATAAATACAAAAGGACAGAGATGCTTGTTACAGTAGATTTAACACATAGAGCCATTTCTGCCGTAAGGTTAAGCAGGAAACCTGATTTAAGAAGGTAACGCAGGTTAAAGGTTACACTCAGATCTGACCAGATCGCTGTGCAGGTGGAACTCAGTTTTCAGAATGACTGTGAGAGGAAAGATGTACAGTCAACATGGAGAAATACTGTACGGGTGTCTTGCCAGGAGACACAGCACAAGATTTTTCCTGGATTCACATAAGACTTTCTTCAGACAGTTTGAAGCCTTTCCTTTGATTACATAATTCCCTCGTGGGATACAACACAGAACGAAAACACCAAATGAACTCTCTCAGATATGTCAGAATTGTTTCATCACTGTTTTTCCTCAGCCAGGGACAAACCTTACTAATAAAACTGTGACAAAAAATTATATGCCCTCTCAAGGCCTTGATATATTATAAAACCAAAATTTATCATTACAATGAGCTGATGTGTTTCAATAAGCCCCTCAATGAATTAGGTTTGTGTGGAATGTGCTGTAGAGTTCATGAATCTTGCATGATTATGTACTAATTAGAGACAAAGAGGAACATGACCTGTGCATAGTTCAGAAAAAAATATATTAAGAGTGAAGCTACTATTTCACTGTTGTCATTAGGCTGTGTAGGTTAAAAAGATGTCTTACCTGTAGTTCAATTTAAAAATGCACACAAGTGAGAATAAGAGGTCAATCAATGCAAGCATGTGCATGCATTGATACTGTAGGAGCAGGTGAAATCTGTGTAATTGCTCACCAGCCTAGAATTTATGTACATTTGTCATGTGCACGTCTCAGTTCTTTAGATTACAGAAAAAGGGGTTCATGATCTTATAGTAAACTTATGTTCCAATACAGTGAGCCTAAAGCTGTCTGAGATGGTTATCTTTCCATGCCTATTCATTGAAAAGGACAAATCATGTCACTCCTCATTAGCATCATATTATGTGCTGTTCCAGAGGTATGACTACATTTGTTTATAGTGTTACACTGGAACTCTATCCCTGGCTTTTAACTTACCCAGTATTAAGACACTGCACCAACTTTCAACAGGTATGCACTGAAACAGGCATTTTGAAACCTAGAGGGACCCTGCGTAATGACTTAAAAACATCAGCTGGTAGTCTGGACTGCTGCAGACGAGACTCCTTTAGATGATTTTTAGACATGCTTACAAAGGAAAATCTAGCGCCATCAGGTCATCCTGCATGCTGTAGTCCCCCACTTTGAGATGCAGGTTCCAATTTCAGACAACAGTCCTAGAAAAAGGTGGTAACTTACTGTGGCATACAGGCAACTGTAGACACTGTGATTGGAGAAGAACACATCAGCTGATAGATGCTATTTGGCTAAACTGCTTGTGCCTGTGAGCAGATGAACGCTGTCCATGGTCCTGTACCATTCCTGGCCTGCAGAGGCATTTTGACTACTGAACAGAGTTCACAGTTCAGTTCAAAGTTTGTCATATGCACAGTAAAGAAACAAGTTACCTGTACGATGAAATCCTTCCTTTGCCTTCCACTTATGAATGAACGTTAAGAGGTAGAAGAACAATTAAGTAAGAAAATACAAGAATTTAAGAAAATATATAAAAAGGTCAGAGAGTGTAAGAAAAATAAATAAACTAAAGGATATATACATTATATGTGTAAAAAGGACATCAGTGCAGTGTAGGATCTGCAATGTTGATGCCAAGTGTGCAATGTCAGTTCCATATACATTAATAATGTGCAATATCAGTTCCAAGTATACAATGTACAGCAAGAGTAGTAGTGCAATCACCAGTGGTGCAGGTTTATAGTCCCGTTAACAGTTCTGTGCAAAATGCATATTGTGTGCAGTTGGTTGCGGTGTGGGTGTGTATGTGTGAATGTATGCATGGGCTAGGCCGGGGAGGTGTGTTTTTGTGCATTTGACCCATTCAAGAGTCTGATAGCTGTTGGATAGAAGCTGTTCCTTAGTCTGGATGTTCTGCATTTCAGAGGCTGGTGGCTCAGAGACACAGAGGCAGCCCTCTTTGATCTCTACCGCCCCTGTGACCTGAATAACTGAAGTTTTTCAATTAAAAGTGCAGGTAATGGGTGAATACCCTAAAGATAGAACCCAATCTGCACAAACACTGAACATTCCTCCATTGCAATTACAACTTGCCTACACTGTATGGCCCTGGGGTTTCGAAAAAATTAAGTACAGAAGAAATCTGCAAAATCTCAGCCAAACTCTTGGGTTGTACAATAAAAAATTCTTTCACCTGATAACTGACAATCCTTGGAACAGAGAAGGACAATCTATAAAAAATCATGATAATCTTTTGTCACATCTACAGCACGGATGAAAATATGGTGGGGGATATAACATGGTGCTGACTGTAACCTCAGGTGAGAAAAAGGTGGGGATGTAAAAAATATGTTATAGTCTATATATAGAAATAATATATTATGGATGATATACGGTATAGGACATCCTTAAACTGTGAAAGTTGCACTGCATCACATAAATGCGTTGCTGTTCAGACGTTTAAACTGCTTTGATTTTGGTTTGGGCCGAGATGTTCTGTCCTGCAAGAGAGGCCTCTGGGAAAGGGATTTTCCACTCAACCTCGCTTTACAATGCTTAGCATTTGCACCCGGCCGATGCCGGCCACACTCCTGACCCGCAAGGACACATCTTTCTGAGTAAAGCAGGAGGCAGCCGCCCGGCCAGACGCGTATGCTTTTACCAGGCTAACATGCACACAAAGGCCCGCTGTGACCCATCTTAAATGTAGTCAACTCTTTTCTTTCTAATCAAGAGGGCAGTACGAGCAGAAGAGCCCCTGGGATTGGCAGGAGAGCCAGGAACAGCATTTAGCACTTTCCTGACCCTAAGACCACCCCTTCAAAAAACGTCCTCGAGGAGCCAAGATTTTTTTTTTTTCTTCCCTCTTGTCATTTTCAAGTGATTTATTTCACTCTTCTCAGGAGAATAGAGCACTGGTTTGTCCAGCCCTCTAAGGCCAAATTCACTCACAGAACGACAGACAAGGCCATCTTATAGGAAGAGGACAATGAAGAGCTTCACTCCAGAACAAAATTCCTAAAGTAGTGAAAGTTCATCTTGGCAATGTGATGACAGTGATGGACCCCTGATGTTGGAAAACTGAATTCAGAGCCCAGCTGCACATAACAGCAGGGATATCAATCACACATGAACCTGCCAAAGAATTCATGCTCTTACAAGGACATGTCAATAGTCTACAGGAAGCACACGGTCAACATCTCTCAAGGTCTTTTTTATTATGTATGATGTTTTTCTTATTTATTAAGTATACATGTGAATTACAGGAGTAATCCTAATAACTAGCAACTTGGTGTGAACAAATCAAGTATTAAACATAGTATCAAAGTATCATAGTATCAAAAGCATTGTCCTTTGTGATGGTTATGTTAAGTGTATGTATCTTTGTTTCATTGTCCTAATTCTTGTCTTCTCTGTGATGTTGCAAATGGAGCTGCTATGATGCAAGAAAAATTTCAGAATTGTCTGACAAAGTATCATCATCAATCATCATCAATCATCATCAATCAATCATCAATCATCAATCAATCATCAATCAATCATCATCATCATCAATCATCATCATCCAAATCTAACTGCTGTGCCCTTTGAGTCAAATATAAGCCAACATGACTTTTTATTTATTAAGCAAGAGTGTGAAAATAACACTGTACAACTACTGCATAAATGTATAATGTGTTATGTATTTTATACGTCAAAATATAAATGTATATGTATAATGGAGAGCTAACAAGAAACAATGAAAATTTGTGTTTTACAGCTATAGGCCGAGAAAGTAGGAGCCAGCTAACTGTAGCTCTAAATAATGCATATGTGTTGATTGTGACAAATTCAAGGCTTATTTTACTTGCTAGCCACCTACAGCTGTAGCAAGGTAGCTGCTCATAAGTAGGCCTGCATTGCAGGGTATGTTAGTAGCTACTAGCTATCTTACAGGAATTAGAAGCAGAGCTGAAAACTCAAATGCATTTTGCATAGGTTATGTTGGCATACAGAGGTTAAAGAGATTTCCTTGGTTGAGATTTCTTTAATGACTATTTTAAATGTAAGGAGTGCATGAAATTATAATCTCTAAATTGTAGTTGGCTACAACAGCTGTAGGTTGAATATGATATGATGAAATAAGCTATCAAGACAGGACAGTCTGTTTGTAAGACACTTTATTAGGCTTACTGGTGGCTTTGCAATTATGACATGCAGCAAAATTAAGATGAGAAAGACCAAAAGTGGTAAAAAGTGAAAGTAAGTTTGGCCACTGTATCGCTATATGAGGCTCTATGTTCAAATGAAGTTAAGAGGAGCAGAAAGAAATGTTTGTAAGGAATCGGATGAATGTCATTAAGATTTCTTTTTGTGGGACACCTCGAAAAGGGTGTAACTGTCAGCACTCAGGAGGCATGAGTTACTCCCCACCAATCATCACTTAGACAGGTGGCGTACCTGCTACCTGAATCAGAGAGAAGCTGCAATGTGTTAGTGTCTGAAGAACATGTTGGGGAGCACAATACCAGAACACCACAGCACCTCAGAGCTGGCCTCTGTGAGCCAAGTTTCCTTTGATGAGGCTTTGAACCATAATGCAGCTCGGTCCAGTCAGGATTAAACAGGATTGTCTGGTTGTGTAGAAGCTGCTGCTGTCTGCGGTGACGAACCCTCTGGGCTCTCTTAGCAATAGGAGTAAATTAGCGTGCACCTGTTCCCGCGCTCAGATAACGCACCTCTGGAGGTTTGCTTTAGAGTAAAATCAAATGTTCAAAGAATAAACAGAATATTACAGCATCGCTGCGGAGCTGCAGAAGTTTCTCTGGCTCTGGGGAAAACTACTCTTTTGCACAACAACCAACACAATCTCCTTTATAAACTTCACTGTCAGAGGCCTTGGCTGTTTTTTTTACCCATAATGCTACTAGTGCAGCTATTCTTTGCATCTCTGCTGCAGAACAGATAGGAGATTGCAGTTCAGTTTGGGTTTCATTTGATGTATTTGGTGATTCCTAGAAAAGATACTGACACACAGATAAATGGTAGTAATGAAGGATTGCTCAGAAATAGCTGTGCAACTGACAATGTCTGGGATTCATCTGAAATGTTTTATAAAAGGTGTGGACTGAGATTGTGTTGTATTACAAAATTTTCAGTATGGCCAAATACACCCGATGGCTTCATGCACATGGAGAGCTCCATGGTACTACCTATACATTCATCAACAGCTTGGGCAAGCAGGCAATATCTTGGCTGGGGCCTTTCCACTGAAATGTGTGTGTGTGTGTGTGTGTGTGTGTGTGTGTGTGTGTGTGTGTGTGTGTGTGTGTAATTTTTTTTATTTTGTTTTAAATAAACATGTCAGTAATAAGTGTAGGTGGGATGGTGGGGGGATACAATAAAATGAGGTGGGAATTTAAAATGTTATGCAACAAAGCCATATTTGAATCACTTCTACATCCTGTGAAAGAAAAGCTCGAGCTACATCCCCCTGGGTCAGCATGCAAAAATGGTTCACAAACACAAACCATAAAGTGTGCCTTAATGTGGCATTTCCATTTTAGCAGAAATTGGACCCATAAATAGTCACAGTGGGTGGCATTTCCTTTACTGGTCTGTGCAAGCCTTATAGTGCGTTATACCACGCGCGCATTAGAAGTGAATGGCTCGTCCATCCCTCGGGAGCTGATTTAAAGTGTTTGTGTGTTTAGCAGCTCCACCATCAGCGTTTTGTTCTCCAAGAGACTGCCGCTTAAGCTGATCATTACTCCGCTGTTTCCGTGCGGAAACGGGCACCGCTGACGAGGGTCAGGTGGCGCTCTGATGGAAGGGTCGAGTTTGAAATGTTGGGAGTTTAGATAAACATGCCTCCTTGACCTTGTGGTTCTGAAGTCCTGGGCGTTTTCCTCTGGGGCTAAGCTTTTATCATCCGCACTGCCTGCTCCCCACCCTGTCGGGCCAGAGATGAAACCATTAGGCAGATAATTGTTTATAATCTCCTCTGCCTAGGACCAAGATAAACCCAGATGGTAGGACAATATTTAAGAGCATTTCACACATTTCGGATAATAATGAATTAATGGCACAGATTAAAGGAAGGAGCTTTGTCTTCTAAGCCCACTTGTGGTAAAGTGTATGTGAATAGCACTCACTGTGACACCCTGTCCTGATGTGCAGGGGTGTTTCCCCAAGTGAACCACACTGACATAATTAAAGGTGAATAGTGATCTGAGTTTCACACCTGTGCTGAAGTCTTTACACCCCTATTGGGTTCATGATTCAAATCATTACCCTTTAAACAAGAAGGGAGCTGAATCCATAATAACATGTACGTCTATTAATAAGACGAACAGTACTAATAACAATAATTTAAAAAATGAAAATTAATGGAACCCTTATACATTATATTATTGTCATTTAGCACATCTTTTCCAGAGCGACTTACATAGGGTTTTTACATGTTATCCATTTATACAGCAATGCTGGAGGAGATTGCTAGTGCTAATGACCTCCTACAATGAGTAACAGTGTGTGTGAAAGACCTTATAGTCCCTGTTCTCTGCTCTCGTTGTCCCATTGTCTTCCCTTCTTCTCATAATCTTAATGAAACTATAATTGATTCCATCTAATATTAATGTCCTAACATACTAGATGTGGTAGATGGTTGATATACTCTTTGCACTGTACATAATAAGTAAAGAAAAGCTGTTTCATTGAAACAAACAATACTAAGAAGAGGCAGAGAGAGTAGTTCTATTTTTTACTATAATTTAAAGCATGTGTCTTCTTCATTTCAATAACAGTCCTACTTTGCATGCCAGCCACTAAAATTGTTTCTTTAAAAAAACTGAGCACCCCTTTGACACTCCAAAAATGTCAAACATCACTCATTAAGCTGACTCTGAAACAACTTTGTGTTGGCTTTAAAAATCAACAAAAAAATAAAACCATATTTTTTGTTCTTCTGGAAAATAGCTTGTGACCTTGCTTTAGCGGTGTGTTTTATGTCTAGCCACTGAAATGGAAAACCTAATCACTTGGAGACCAAAGACATTCATTAACAGCACAACATCAATTTGGAAAGAGTTCAGCTAACTTGCCTTTGTTCTCAGGCTCAAGACTGCGTGAGCTACTTCCAGCTTGCTTCACTCTGGTTACAAAAGCAGCAGACGCTGGTGTGATGTGCCTTATAAGTGATCTGAAGACATCGCTCTCTCTCTCACGCGCGCGCACACACACATACACACACACACCAAAAACACCCAGCTTGTCTGGAGATGAAACATTGATAATTAATTGCAAAATGTAACGTTTCATCATGAATGTTTTTAATAATATTTATTTTTATCCCTCATGCACTGCGTATTTCCAGCTGCCTCCCCCCTCCTCCCCCCCACTAACAGTGTGCACCCCGTCTTTTCCGCACCCCTGTCTGCACAGGCTCTTTGTACTTTGGAGCCGAAAATGATACTGTTCTGCTAATTAAATAGGGAGTGAGCCGCACGTCCTGCCTTGAAGTGGTGCCGGGGTGCGGAGCGGGATTGAAACCTGTGTGGAAGCCCTGCCTTCTGCACATCTGCCCCGCACCAGCAGTGCCTTGGCGACAGCCGGAGTCCGCCGTGATCAAACGCGGCCGGCGCAGGCAGCGGGAAGGGGCACGGGCGGCCGGCAGGGGGAACGGGTGAGGCGTGGCCCAGCGTGCGGGCGGGGGGGGGAGAGGGGTGGGGGTCTCCCGCTGCTGGCCGCCCGACTCCGCTGATTAGAGTCGCAGCGAGCCGGGCCCCAGGCCGCTTTGGATTGAGGGAAACCCCTCCGCTCAAAAAGAAAGGTGGCAGTGTTGGGCCGAGCCCCCGCCAACACCAGCCTCCTAATTAGGCTGATGATACGGGTTCCCCCCCCGCCGCCAAAGTCAAAGTGTGGTTATTGGCTGGCCCTCAGCTGAACCTCGGTCTCACCCCAGAAGTGAGATGGTCTGGATAACATGGAAGAACCAGGTTATCCTGCTGTTAGTTCCCTCAAGTGACTCAGGAAGGTGTATATGATTATATGTGTGCTTTGCCCGCAGACAGTTTTTTTGATGTGAACGTATATTACCATATTCAATATAGAGAATCATATTGCTAATAATGCCTGAAGCTTACTGATGACAGAGGATCTCAAGAAGGGATTAATTCTAATATAACATCAGAAAAATGTGAAATGTATGTACTGTGGATTTTTTTTTTCTGAATTTTAAAGGAACGTTCATATGTGATTGGTTGCATGGTGGTCTGGTCCAGAATCATTTAGCAAATGCAAGAGATTACATGGTTTCATGTCCCATGACAGTCACATTGGGAATTAACCTTTTTTCCAGTCAGGTGATACAGTATATGACTTATTAGCACAGGTACAAAAACAAAGGAACCAATTAGAAAACTACAATTATGCATTATACCAATTGCTTTTTCTATATGTATTGACTAGCATGCCCTGTAAATGTGAGTTTGTATTGGAAATGTGACTGAGGCTGCATTCAGTGAGTAGTCAGTCCTAGTCTCCACTTAATATTCACTGAGAATTTAGTGTGAATCAATAAATATAAGGCATCAACAAAAGCAAAAATTACATAAATAAAATAAATAAGAGATAGATAGAAAAATGTCACTTGTTTGTGTTTTGACAGTTAGTTTGACAGCAATACTCCAACTTGCCTGTCTGTCTCCATCTCTCTCAAAACAGAATGCTGAAATAAAAGGCCCTTTAAAAGTGAAAATCTCTCTCTATTTCTCTCTCTCTCTCATCAGTCCCAACATCAAGAACTAGCAGAGCAAAGAACAGATCAGGGGAGCAGAGGAGAGGAGATGAGAGAGAGAGAGAGAGACAGACAGGAGGAAGAACAGATGAGAGAGAGGGAGAGAGAGGAACAGAGAGGAAGAAGAAAAGATGAGACAGGAACCGAGAGAAATGAGAGGGTAATGGAGAGAAGAGGAAAAGAAGAGATGAGAAAAGAGCGGAGATTATAAGAAAGGAAAGGAGACAGAAAAGAACTGAGGAAATGCATCTCTGTCTTCCACACGCTGGAGTGATAAGTTGTATCAGAGCTGGAGCTCTCTTGCACTCCACCAGGTGATCAGTACTGTTTAGGGGAAATCATTCCTCTATGTAAGGGGTATGCCTCGGCCTCTGTAATATCTCTGAACCCTCCTTCAGCTGCAGTGCCACACGGACCATACTTCATCACACACACACACGTGTCAATACTTTCATCTCTGGGTTACAGTTTCCCATTTTAAAATGAGGAAGTATCCTGTGCCAGCGTCCTGTCCTGTATATTTACAGGAATCTTCATCAGAACCGGTCTGTGTTCGTTCATATTTCACGTCCGCTTATCCTTTACGCATTTATCTGCTTTTCACCTTGCACTGCGACAGCTCTCCCGTGTCACTGGTACATTCACACCGAGCCAATAATGACGGAGCTGACACATCATGGCACACATTGCCAAAGCCAAAGTAGATGCATCTCATAGTGATTGCCTTTTGATTGCTTACCGTTTCAATGGCAGAGTCTGGGACACAGACGCACATTGACCTGTGTGATCTTGTTTGGAGCTGCATGACCAAGTCTTTCTGAGTAACTGACGCTTGTCCTGAGATTCTGAATTAGCCATCTTCTCTTATTTTTTGTGTTATTTCCTGTAACTATAATTAAACTAAAACACACAAGTAGTGCTATTATCATTGCAGAGCCTATTTTACAGATCTCTCCAATCCTAAAAAAAAAAGCTTAATTCAACCAAATGTGACTTCACTTAGCTGTCACTCAAGCAAAGATAGTTTGGTAATATAGCATACAGTAGTTCACACAATGCATGCACACACAGCATGTGGGTCTGTTCAGGGTTGTGTTTCTGTGAATCTGTGAGGGCATTTCATATACCAGTGCATCACCTGGCTCTGGGCCCTGTGATTACACACATTCAAACTGCACATGCAACATTTTGAAAGCAATATAGATCCATGATCCCCCTCAAAAAATGTTTGTGTGATGTTAAAAGGTTTTACCCTGTCTATGACACTGTAAGCGATTGACAATCAATAGCTTGTGTTCTTTGTACAGCTTGTGGATCTTTAAAACATGACAAGCCAGAGTCACACTGCAGGAAACGATTAGCAGTTATAATTTATATTTCAGTTTTATATAAAAGAATAAACTTATGAATACATGTGTATGTATAGTGTGTGTGTGTGTGTGTGTGTGTGTGTGTGTGTGTGTGTGTGTGTGTATTATATTAGCAGGGGGTTGGAAATATGAAGTGAGAATGCATGAATTTTAAGTCACCCAAAATTTGAATAGGCTATTTTCTTAAAAAAAAAAAAAACACAGCTTTGTTGCAGTGGGGATATGGGAGTTCTCTCTTCACTATGCATTTTACTGTGGGGTTTTTGGCCCACAAGCAATTTGAAACGTCCTACTCTAAACTGCCAAAAAGTTCATGCATACATGATTGAAACATACATAAGCCATCTGATGTCAATATGTTGTTTGTATAGTGTCCTCAACATGAAGCACTTGAATAATTTTATGCATTAAAATGCTGGAAGTCAGTGGTTTCCTATTTTAAATTTATTAACATTTGTTTTGTTTCGTTATATAGATATAGTGTCATGTCGTTACTTGAACCAAATAATTTTTTTTTTATTTACTGCTAAGACTTATTTCAAAGCATAACAGTGCAACCATGTGGTGACATAAGAGTATGACACTTTATTAAATAAAACTCTCCGTACCCCCTATTTTCAAGGCTGAGGGAATGAACACAGATTTCCCAGAAGCAGTGCAATGCAAATTTATTATGCTATTTCTGCTATTGTTCCATTTTTATTTAGTCGATCTGATGCTTTCTCGGACCACAAAACCTTCTCTGCACTTCCTACCTATCCGGAGCTGTGTGCTATGATCTGCTCAGGGATATTCCAGAGGCCTTCAGCTTGGCCTCCGTTGTCTTGTGCTGCCAAGATGGACTGATGTGCACTTAATTTTTATTGTTGCTTCTATGTAAGACTGCAGTGAGTGGAGCTGAACTTCCACAGTATTAACAGAAGAGTTGCCCTTTTCTGGGTGGTGCATGCATTTGTTCCTTTGCCAGCTTCTCACTCAGTGCTCAAGTTTAAGTTTTAACCTTTACTCAAGTCAAGTTTATTTCCTCAGAAGCTAAACCACCTGGATTTAAATTAGCTTTGTCTTAATTCACACTTCACATCATCAACTCATCACAGCTCATCACAGCTCATCACCCAACATACTGTCCATCTGCAAACACTGGTCTAAGGTGACGAGCGTCGAACTCACACCTTGCATTTAGCTCTAGTGGGTGGAGTTTAGATCTGTAGAGCATGCTAATTTAACCATGGATGGCCGTGTGATATTAGCTTAAGATTCACACGTCTAGTCTTGTTTTTTCTGAGTAAGATGGCCACTTTATAAAACACTGCTGAGACCATTGTCAAGTGTGATGCATCTAAAAAACAAATTATAGTATGTATATTTCTGTGAAACACAGTTATAAACTTTGTGTATGTGGATGTACTGTATGTGTTTAAAACTACCGTATGTTATCAATGACAAAAAAGCTTTTAAACAATAAATGATGAAATGTTAGAGAATTCATACACATTCATTTTCTCTCAACACATGAAAACCTACATGTCTGTAAAAAGGCAGTCAGACTCTGTGAGTGAAACCTTGTCGGCATTTTCAAGGTTATAAAGATGCCTGCTTGTTTTCTTTGACTTAGGTTATCCAGCAAAAAGGCACTCAAGATGTGCTTAAATTAGACCAATCCCTAGTGGACCTGAATCAAACAAACCAGAACAGTTAGAGTCTAAACAAGTATAAATTCATCCTTGTGAGGTTTCAACAACAAAAGCAATAGCAACTTGAACAACCCTCTTAAAGACTAAAACCTCTCTGTGGCCTGATAAAGATTTGGCAACTGAAGAAGGTCAAAACAACAAGCCAATAAGACTCTGAGCAGAACCTGACCAATGCTCATCTCGACAGTGCTTGTTGTGCTAAGCTGCTTCTTCCCTGAATGCATTTCACTGTCTGGTCTGGCTTTAACGGTCTTGTTCCCTCTGTTGTTCGCCAGCTTTGATGCTTCACTATAGCGCTCCTTTGCAGGGCCTCATGCGGCCTGCTTCCTGCATGCACACCCGTGTGCACTGTGGGAGAGGCTGTGCATGCACTGTGCACAGGTCACGGGCTGAGAAAGCGGGGACAGCAGATACTCTTTGCTTGCCCTCAACTTCAGTGCTTCACTCAGTATTTTATTGCTGCTTGATAAACTCGAGATAAGCTAGAGGGTTTCTATCAGCCCTCCCGAATGACAAAAGTAATCTGTTCATTTGCTTCTGTTTTGAAGCCATCCTCAGCTGGACTCTCTAAATCCCTCCATCTCTCTTTAGGGAGATACCTCCCTAAATCTCTCCATCTGCCTGGACCTGACCCCTTCAGTTCGGACAATGACTTTGCAGACCCGGGATGTCAGCATAAGAGATCTCTGGTCTCTCCCTCTCTCTCAAGCCATTTTACATAATATACGCTGAGACTGGATGTCTTTTTCTCCTAGTGGTGAGCTTTCTGAAACATTTGATAAGTCATGGCAATCTTTCCAGGATTTGCTTTTCATATTATATATTACATATATTATATATTGTATATTATATATATTATTATGACAGAGAAACCAACAAGTTAAACCAAATTAACTATTTTCATCATGAAATAATCCTAAATAAATGTGAAGTTGTCCAATACCTGACATGAGTAGACTACCAACCTAGATTCTTGAAGTAAACAAAAGTTCTCTTTCTGTCAAGACCATAAATAAAACAACAGTTACTTTGGTTCTTTTACAAACCTTGGAGGAGTCTAAGCTCACGTGTAAGTGTTTTTTTTATTGTTGTTGTTTCCTTCATTATTCAAGAAAGGTAATTTCTGACTCTCCTCCTCCTGCTGCTTCTCTCCCTTCTCCTCCTACTCCTGCCCTGCTGGGTTTGTTAGCAAACTCTGTTCCATCTCCACCTTGCATCTGCTGCTCTCCTCCTCCTGTTATTTGCCATACCCGGTGGTACATGAGTCTTGCATACTTTAATCCACTTATATCCTTTTCACTTCTGTCCTGAAGACCTCTTTCAGGCACACCGTTTCAAACAAGTTGTACACAGAATGTATTTGAAAAGAAAAGTTTCAACTGAACACGTATCAGTGCCCTTTTTGGACCTATACTGCAGATAATACCATATGCAGATATCACAATGAAACTTTTTTAGCCCACAACATAAAACAATAGAAAAACTGTCTGAACTGACACGGACCATACATATAAACCCCAGTCAATTTTTGCTGTTCCAGACATAATTTCAACCAGATCGTCTAGTTTTTCCAATGTCATGTGGAAAACAAGAAACCCTTTCTTGTTAATTTGATCTCAAGGACAGAGCACATTGCAGCTGGATTGAATCCGGGCCTCCGTCTGATAAGTCAATGTGTTTCTCCGTCTGTTTATCTTCTGGGTTTAAAAAGCAATGCCTTTGTTTGTTTACACAATGGATGTTATCTTTCTCGGAGAAAGAATGCATTGGGATCCATTCTCACACTCCATAATAGGAGTGTGTCCTCTCCTTTTTCCCGTTTGTTTGGCTCTGTGGAGTGCGGCGGCCTTCCGAGACCGCGCCTCTTCCTAATGCCATTATCTCCGTTTCCCCGCGCGCTGGAGCCAAAGACATCACGGTAATGTCATTCAGACCACGCCACTCCTGATAATTGTCTGACTCCTAGATAAGTGCACCCGAAGTAACGTGATGTAGGATATTCCCTCCTTCATTTCTGTCTCTGTACATGTATGTCTGTGTGCTCTCAAAAAGGATTTAACAATAGGGGCCCAAGGCGCCAACATCTGGCATTTTGCCACAGACACGGAAGCCCATAATTTTCTAATTCTGGTATGTGTGCGTGTGCGTGCCTGCGTACGTGTGTGCATGCATATGAGCATGTTTTAAGTCCAACCTGACTGGGTTTATCCCTCTTGTTGTATTTAACATAGACATTCTCACCCCACATTCACTCCTATTGTCTCAAGCCTGATTATCCGTCCAAGCTTAACCCTGGCTGGTGTTTTTATTAACGTCGGGTCTGCCTTGGCTGTAGAGTCAGGTGTTAAAATGGAGTCCGCTCCGTGTACTGCAGTGAACGGGGCACAGACGGCACGAGCTGGTTAATCAAAAGTTAATTGTGTAATTGTCATGCAGATGAGGGCCATGTGCGTATGAATCCCTGCTCTGTAATTATTCAAATAAATAAATAAAAAGGCGCTATCGAACAGTGAGGGGACTCTGAGACCCATAAACAATCAGCCCAAGTTTAATTTGTAGTAAACAAAGTGAGGAGGCAGCGGGGGTCTCCTAAGGAGAAACTAAGGTTAAATGACATTTGGAAAAACGCAGACGAAGACAGCGCTGTCTAAAGCCGTGCAATTAACCCAGGAGGATTAATGAAGAGAGGGCTGGTGGTGATATGGCTGTACTGTCCAACGCTACTGCATGATAGAAGACTGTTTGTTTATAAAGGACATGAACTGCCTGCCCGCCTAGGGAGGCCACTTTTTGCTTGTGAGGTATAAACTCAGGTATAAGCCAGGACCAGAAGACTGTTTCACAGAAAAAGGTCATGTGCTTGAAAACGAAAGCTGTAGATCCAAGCTTATTCAAGAAACAAAAGCCAATGATGCTTCCATTTTAGCTAAATGCACCCTACATACAAAAGAAATTCACTTGTGAAATGTTCACCCACTTACATGACAAACCAGGCATATCTTGTAAAATTAACTTTGTAGTCGTTCATTAATATAAGCAAATAAATGTCTTGCTTTGGGAACAATCAGTATATTTTAATTCCTGTAAAATATATCTGCTGCAAATTTGCATCTAAATATTGCTGCAGTGTGGCATGCATTGCGAGGTCACATGGTAACGCCCCTTGCCAAAGAAGCAGAAATAATCATAAGTAATATGTTTTATTAAAATGAAATGCGATCCATAATGTGGAACTCTCGGAAAGATTAAAAATAGAGCACATTCATGCCAAAATTAGAAGGGGGGGTGCGGGGAGGGGTGGGGTGGAGAGTGTTGAGACGTCTCATCAGTAAAAACTGATTTCGTTATGTAAATTGCAGCTGTGAATATTAAGCCACAGATGAAAGTTTTTTTTAATGAAGGAAGGTTTTGTTTTGAAAGTGCAAGGGTATATGCTTTAATTTCTTGCTAATTTAATGTTCTTTGATAATGTTCACACGCTCCCCGAAGTGGCCCCGCTGATGGGGTTCGTGGCGTGCGCACAGCTACATGCTAACAATACTGGCCTTCCCCTGTGTGAAGCTCACTGCCTGGTTCACAGCCCCTGAAGCACAGTTCTATTAGAGGGAATTTTCTCTACAGGGCTTTGCCAGAAATGAGTTCTCATTTTAACGTTAGCCTCCTGCAGTTTTCAATTTTTAATCCCTAATATGAAATTATCATTTTTACTACAACGATTTTAATAGAGCCGTAAGGAGAAGTGAAAGCCAAAGTTTATACATTGCCCAATGAGAAGGAGCAATTTTTCCATGTCAAGAAAAGTTTGACATTAATCATTAACAATAAAGAAAAATTGGGTTAATCTGAGCTACTGTAACATTGTCCTAATTGCCCACAATCATTTTAAGTTGCTTCAACAAAATTCACACTTTAACAAATCATAATCAACCAAAATGTATTTATTATATTGCATTTTTAGTGGGGAAATTATCACTTACCCTCCATTTTCTCTAGAAATAACATTGTATGATATGATGTGATATGGTGGGCTCAGGCAGGCTATGAGAATGACCTTCCATCCAGCAGTGGTCAGAGCAGGGAATTCATTCATTGCAGTAAGGTTAAATCCTGTGGCTGTGAAAGTGATCTTAGACTGTCCTGCCCCATTCAGAGTAGTAACATGCTAAAATCACAGAGCATTCCCAAATGAGACGCTGACCCCTGACACACGCTGTGAGTCTGATGCTGCCCTGTGAGGTTATAAAGCATCTACCCCAATTCCCAGGGCTCACAGCCTGGTTCTAACAGGATACCCAGCTATGTCTTTTCACTTTTTGTTTTTATGTTTTTAGTATAGATTAAAATAAGCAAGCACTCAGGCTCTTGCCAAAGCTCAGTAAACTCCTGCTATTCCTGTTGTGTCCAGGGTGTGTCTTCTGCCTGGTCATCTCTTGTATTTATTCCTCCTTATTCCATGGTTCTCCTGTTGATTTTATTTTTTTTTTGCTTTGGTTCTGCTAAAAAACACTACCCTTGCAGAAAACTGTTTGTTTTTGTTGGCATAAGTCATGGGGCGGTTATTTTTCATGAAACCTAACACTGAACAAGAACTGGTACACATTTCAAGATGGCATAATATCCACTTGCAACTCCATAAGGCACTCTAAAGAATGTTTATTGTCATGGGACTTGACACACTATATGACTTAAGCAGTTAAAGTTGAGGCTGAATTTATGCGTGCACGTACACAATAAATTTTTAAAAAGTGAGTGATAAAAAAACAGCAATTAAAACTAAATCAGTATCAAGATGACAGTGTGCTCTAGGTCAAAGGTCAAAGCTTGCACACAAACGCAGCTGCATGCAGGTGCTCTGCCTGACTCCATTCCATTCCCAGATACGAGAACAGAATGAGTCCACTGGATGCTTGAGTTTATGCAGCCCTGCACCTGGCTACTTCCCTCTGCTTGATTTAGGTTCAATTTCTGCAACCCCAGTTACCTATCTTCCACCTGCCATCCAAAGGTTTCAAAGCCGCTTGATTTCCATGTCATCCTCAGCTCTTTTTCAGAACTTCTTTGTAGTGTCCATTTTCCCTTTGTCAGACAAATCTCTTGTAGTTTTCAGTGTCTCGCTCCCTGTCGGGGGAAGCAGTGTGTGGATTTTGGGTGAAGGTGTAATCTCTCCTGAGATTCCCTCAGCTAACTCATCATGTCTGGTTTTTCTTTCTCCTTTTCTGACAGCCCTGGATCACCTTCATTTGCCATGCCAGATTTAGCCTTTTTTGAAACCAGGGCTCTCCTTCTTCTTGAAGATGAAGCTATTTCCATTGGGATTTCACCTAAGAGAACAGGGATTGCGAACTTTGTGTGCATGTGTGTGTGTGTGTGTGTGTGTGTATGAATGTGCATTCTGTTATATGAATGTAGATATGAAAGTAAGAGCTATTGTTCTGATCCAAATCCTGCTGAAACATCTGGATTTAGCTGCTCTTGAAACCACATGACCAATAATCGATACCCTTTTTATTCAGAATGTCTGACATTTTTACTGACATAAACAGCCAGCCATTTCAGTCACTCTTGCATAAGCTTCCTCGTAACCTTGTGAAATCTACTGTCACACTGCTGCTTTATCGGGGATATAATTGATCTGCTGCTGCCAATCATGTTTTTAACAGGCTCTCCCTCTCTCACTTCTGTCTGCTTCATGTGCTCAGCCTCGGTCAGCTCGGTCTAGCTGTGACAGCCTGGCTCTTTCTCTTTGGTATAGGTATTAAGCACTTCACTTCGTCTCTTGAGCAGACTCATTTAATTTTGGAGCTGGTGCTTGCTTCACGTCAGTCATACACAGACATTGTCAAACCCAGGCAGTCTTCGTTCCTCTCCCACTGGTAAACCCTTGTGTTTGGAACACTTCAGTATTACTTTGATCCCACATCAGCCTGATGTCTTCAATCAGTTGCTTTGTCTTGCAGTCTTTTAATTCCTAGGAGACTTTCCTCATGTCATAGTTACACATTGGACATTAAGATGTTTCGTTACAGTACAGGTGATCAAGCTCTAGGCGCGAGTTATCAAAATATGAGTATGACTACACCGTGTACAGCTAGAATGCCTCCTCCGTCACTCAAGTCATTTTATGACTTGCATAAAATAACATGGAGTGAGATAATGGATTTTGTCCTGTATTCACTTTTTCCCCCACTAGATGGTGCAGTTGATTCAAGTGTAGTACTGCTATATACCCAGGGTTTAATCTACTTAAAAACACTGTTTTCCAGGTTCTCATGTCTACAGGCTTATTTAAAATTCTATACCATCAGTGTGTGTGTGCGTGTGCGTGTGCGTGTGCGTGTGTGTTTGTGTGTGTGTGTGTGTGTGTGTGTGTGTGTGTGTGTGTGTGTGTGTGTGTGTGTGTGTGCGTGCGTGTGTGTGTGTGTGTGTGTGTGTGACCATGAGATCACACCCCTTGGGTTGGTTGATGGCCAGTCAAATATGAGCAGGGAAATATAGCTGGTATTGGTAACTCCAGCCAACACTCAACTCTGACTCTGACTTGTAGTGCTCCCTAATTTTTAGATGGTAGTGTATCATTCACAATCCTATTTCTGTACTACTGCATGACAGCACTTTGCATAAAGGCACACAAGTTCTGTTCTTGAATAAACTTAAAACACTATTTCATTTATTTTATTTAGCTGTACAGCAAAGTAATTCTGGAGTTGCTAATTGGACGTATTAGGACCCTCATAAAGAAGTGCTAGGACATGCATGATGCATCCACACGCCACCCACGACTGTTTTTCACACTATAGTGAGCTAAGCACCTATTGGGAGATGGGTGTGGCTTCACTGACATCATCCAAGCGATATGTATTGCTGGGTGTTTGAGAGAAGCGAGATGAGCAGCCGCTGCTGACAGACCGATCCCTATCCCACCCCCAGTGAAATGAAGGCAGTTTGATCTGTCACTGAGAGCTCCTGGTCATTGTCAGCTGATGACATGTTTTGGATCAAACCCAGGCCTTAGAGCTCAGTTTGCAAGAATGGAACTTGTTAAATGATGTTCATAAAAAGTCAATCACTCTCTTTAAACGATTCCTAGTGTCAGCTTTATTTGAATTTTACAGAGGTATGGTGTGAACGTGTCTTGGATGAATAACATTTCAGAAACATTTCATCAGAACAGGAGAACGGGTGCAGCAGCTTGATCGTAGGCCCCATTTTCACTTTGACATCACTGCAGTTTTAGAGTCCAGTCACTTCAAAGGTATTTCTTTAAATGATTCATTTATACAAATTCTTCGCTTATGAGGCCTCCATTTCTTCTTCATGGTAAATTCATCTGACTCGTCCCCTATCTAGGGAAATAAGATTAAATTCATAAGACCAATCCTCATTACACTGGCAATACTTAAATATGCAGTAATTTCAGTGGAAAAGAAATATATAATTTAAACTTTCTGTTTCATGTACAATAAGTGCACAGCTCCAAATCTTAACCGGCAGTAGAAGAACCTTAAATAGTAGCAGTCATTTTCAAGTGGAAAACATGCAGTAGTAGTCTGTTGTGATATGGATTTTGACTTACTGAGTGGGATTGACTCAGCCTTCCCACGTAATGACAAGAGGGTTCTCCAGAGAAGGTCACCAAGGGTCTATTGTCCATCAACTGTTGAATACATGTTATGTCATTGCAGACAATGTCGAAGCAGCACATTGAAATGCACTACTGTACCACTGTGGGCACTGCATGTTTTTGCTTCTGTATTGCTGGCCCTTCAACCATACTGAAAGTTCTTGATTTCCCTCTCTGGTGCTATGTTCTTTATCTGCAGTGAATTTATATCACACTCTGCATTCTTTTAATCTTTACACATAATTACAAGTACAGTTGTCACAGAATATAGCAGATAATATTGAAGAATTTAAATGATGTAATTTCTCAAACTGCTCAAATCATTTACTCAAACTTAAGGAATAAATCGTTAGTTGCATTGAACATCACCTTCAGTTTTATAATCTGCTAACAACGTGACGGTTTTGAAGTTATGTGCTTCCATTCATGAACAGCAAAGTTCCGTAGTGATGATACTCTTGACTTACATTTCATTTTTTTTTTTTAATTTTTCGTTATTATCCAGAGTAAGCTACAAAAGTGCAACTAATAATGTTGCAGGAACAACGGTGCATACAGAACACAGCAGACCACATCTGAGCATACATAACTGGGGCTATCATAAACACAATTACTGAAGTCCACAACTGCAACACAACGGATGCTAAAGCAACGTGAAGGTTACACAAGGTAAGGGAAACATCTGAGTTATGATTGGGTCATGGACCCAAAATATAGCCTTACCAAGATGTGGATCTTTAGTCTCGGACAGCAGATTATAAATAGCAGTGGTCTAACATTAAAAATACATATTAGAAAGTCAAACACTCTGCATGAGGAGACCTGGTTGTATGGTACGGTACACCTTGTATTTGACAGCTCTGGCCCAGACCTACCTTAGACGTCGATTCGAGTTCTGCAGTACTTCTCTTGCCCCCAGGGAGCCAACCAAATGACCAGTGCTGGGAATAGCTTATCTGAGCTACACATGCCATCACCAGCAGCTGTGCAATAGTTCTTCCTGTGATCTCCATGGGAGCTGGAATCAAGAGTTTGGTTGGCATATCATGTGAAAAGTGTCTAATAAACTCACAGAAAATTAAACTTTTTAAAAAAATAAACACAATATCCATGTGAATCACAAAATGATCTTATTTTACATATACACCGGAAACTGAACATGCATGAACACAGATACTTTTTTGATAATATAGGAATATACGGAGAAATCACATACTGTTTCCAGTGTATCTTTGTGCCGTATAAGCCAGCGGACATTGGTGCTCTTTTAAATGAGTTCTGACGTCTCCGGTCGGAAGTGATGTCGCCTGTCATTAGAGAGATAATCCCCTCTGTGAATGTGCAGCTGTCTCTGTAGATATTTGTGACTAACAGATCAAGAACACAAAGGTGAGAAATAAGACTAGAGCATTAAGGTTTGATAGCACCAGTGCAGGTGTCCATCTGCAGGGTCTGTAGCACTATGGGTCATTAAATACAATTAATAAGATACAGGCACAGGTACTCTTGGATCAGTAATCAATAACATTTCAATTCTCTGTATTTCAACTATCTCCATGTTTTTTGTCTCAAAGTGATATAATTTCAGTCACAATTCATATTCACAATTTCAGTTTTTAATAATTATGATTACGATGGAATGTGAGTGCGTCCGTTTCTATGCCCATTTTCTCAGCAAGTCTGAAACGTGTTGTATTATTATAAAATGTATTATTGCTGATTCTTGTTCTTTTAACTCTGTATATTTCATGTAATCTTCTTATATTTTCTCTTATATTTCTACCTTACTAATTGCATGGTGGCTTAATATCCCAATTTACATAATTACCCAAAAAAAGGGATACTGAAAAATGCTTGGTTATTTTTAACCAACTGCCTGCTTATACAGTTGGAATCGCATGGTCATACCTGACCATACCATACCTAATGAACATGTTGTCAAAACATCACCTCTTCTTATACCATGAAAAAATAAAGCACCCTTGGGAGCCTGAAAAAAGTATGCAGGTGTTAATTAGCCATAACAAAAATGTGAATGAATGTGCAATAAAACGAATTCAAACATTTCTAGATACCAGGTTTAGAACCAGAAATCAAGCATTATCAATAAAAACAAATTATGCCGTGGTGACAAGCTTTCATGAACACTTTTTAAAACCCAAATGGCATTTATGCACAGAGCAATGTAAGAGAAGTGCGCGCTCAGGTGAGAAAAAACGATGAAACCGCCTTCTGTTTGAATGTATTTAATGTTGCAACCTGCATTTACAAAGACACTGTAAACTTCATAGACTCAAATGATGAGAGAAACAAAGGATCAATATGCATTTAAAATTCAGCAGATATTCAGTCTCAGCCGTCAGCACCACACACAACACATAATAATCATGTGGGAGTAATCATAACTGCTGATAAAATCATAGCTCTCAGCTCCTCGCCACACTTTCTACATCAGGTGTTTTTTCAGTGTTGTACCTTTGGCCAGGAAAGTCATCGCACAGAAAGTTAGTTTCTTATTACAAAGATATGCTAGAGTTATTAGTAAAGGCTGTCAGATATAAATGCAATAGCACTGCTTATGCCTTCTGAAAAACAAACCATTTTTTCTCAGTATTAATGAGGACTCTGGTTTGCATTTGACATTATCAAATATGTACCCTTTCTCCTCTCTGTTTTGGTCTGACTGAAATGTATATAACCTTCATCTACCTGATACAAATATACAAATATGCAAATTTGACATCATTTAAGTCACGCGGTGACAATTCTAACCTGCTCAGAAAGGATTTCGTTTTTTTTTTTTTCTAATCAATATATGGCACTGTCTCATGCAAACATACAAGTGACAAAACGTGTACAGTAATGCAATCTTTGAATAAAACAAAAACGAGTGATTCTGCAGCTCTGGCATTTGTAATACAAAGGTATGTACAGTTTTCAGGTACTCTGTATTCCTCCTTTCTGCCTTTATGGGAATGCCCCCCTCTCCGCTCTCATCATGGCAGTCTGTAATAATGTGCTTCAGTAAGAGCAGGAGCTGTCAGTCAGTCATTTGGAACAGCCATTAGGCAAAACCCGAGTGCACTTTCATACATTTGCAGCGCTGCGGTGGCAAACGGCATCGCCGTGCAGCAAAACCAGAGCACTGAGTTTAACTGCGAAGCCCCGCTGGGTTTTCCTCTTACAGTTGTTTTTCTGCATAACTGCTCAGATTTGCTCTTACTTTAAATTAAATGTGTTACTTCACACACTGCCAGGCTTTTTTTTTATTTGAATCTTAGGATAGTTTAGAATCCTGCCTGGGTATCATTAAAAGGATGTCTCTCACAAATGAAAGGACAGGACATCCATCTTTGTTTTCTTGTTTCCAGTTGTAAGATATCCTAAATAGCATTAAGCATAATGCTTAATATTTCATAATTAATCTAGTCGATCTAGTCATAAATACAACATACATTTACATAAAGTTTTCAAAAATGAGGGGACTTGGTGTTGGTGGGGATAGATTTTTGTAGCAATACATAAATATATGATTTACATAAACTGCAGAATTATAAATATTGTGTATGATTTTTTTTCCTTAAAAAATAACTCTCATTTGACATAATACAATGTTAAAACATAAGAACATGTATTTTACAACAACAGAACTACTGCAATGACACAAAATGCAATTAACAATGCCAAAGTCCATGACAAAATAAGTCATTCATTGTATCAAATTTTACATCAGAAACATTCGGTATTTACAACTGGCTTCAGATGAGTAGCAAGGATATATTACAATATGGTACAGCTATTACACATTTTAGTAACTTTATGGAAGTGCATAGAGAAATAGAGTATCATAATTTAATCCGGTAAAAAATGTCCTGACCAAATGGCATTATCCAAATAATGACCCCTAAAAAATGCATTAAGGCAGATTTCTTCATTTGAAATTGGCGTAGTCAGAGAAAATGTCAACAAAGTCTTGTACCACTCTATAGCAGAAGTCGTACTGTTCCTGAGAAGACAAAAAAAATTAGCAATCATTAGCAAAATCATCATCATTCAAAATCCTGTTTTGCATATAACTTGCTTCTACATTAGATTTCCTTCAAATCAGTATCATCATCAAGATCATCACATTCTTTCAAGGTGTTCTTCAACAGTGAATTACTGTTTTTGTATAAGAGACCTTAGCAAAGCAAACTTTTGCTTATTATATTTGTCAGTGTTAAACTGACTTGCCTTGGTACATATCCAGTTTAAGTGTTTTGCATTCCAGCAGTGCCCTACACAGGACTCAAACCTGCAAACCTCAGTTCCTTTACCACTGTGTCTCACTGCCCTCCCCATGCTTCTAAATGAATCTTAAGAGGGAATTTGGGCAGTTCCCCCTTTCCACCTTCATACAGCGGATCATTGATACATACCACGGTCTGTACCATGTGTGGCCTCTGCATGCGTAAGCTCTTCACAGTTTGGAAAACGTCCAGTAGACCCTCGGCCTTCACCCGCTCCAGGATGTTACTCAGGGCTATGAATGTACCAGTCCTACCAGCACCAGCACTGCCAAATGCAAAAGAGACAACATTTACCAGCAACACTAAACGCATTAGGACTATTCATACTCCCACCTATACTTTACCGTATTCAGCGTTGCGTTGCGTTTACGTGAAAGATATTTTTAACATACCCATTTAAAATACAGGGTAAATGGGTAAATGTATCAAATGGAAGCCCTTGCCGCTGGCAGTCAAATGACAAATGCAGGTTTATATAACTTTTTTGTAATAACGGTGGATCTATAAAACTTTGATGTAAGTATAAAAACAAGATTAATCAGGGTTTAAGTTGCTAATTGGAGCCGATGTTGCTAATGCACATGACAAAGCGAATTAGCTCCACCGCTCCTGCACTTCAGAATGAGTCAGTCAGGATAAACATAGTGACAAGGAGCTAAAAGGAGATCGCTAGGTCCCAGCGCACATTAGAAAGCCTTGCCTTCCTTTTAGTGGCTGATAATGGGAGGGTAACTCAGGCTGGTGACACCATTTCCTGCTCCGAGTTAAATTTATCAGATTAATTAAAGCCTGACTCAGGAACGCCTTCATGTTTATGTAGTTTTAATTGACTCTGAATCATAGGATCAGATCTGCGCCACTGGGCCCCTGGTGCATTATAAACGCTTAACCTGGAGCTGCACTCTGATCTGGACGCTTTCTCATCTTTATGGGGTGAGGGGACCCACGAGCGATTATGACGGGACACATTTTTTGGAGCCGAGGTCACAGACCCGATGAAAGTGAGAAACTCTCACAGAACACAGTGCAAGCAGAGCAGATGCATAAAATGTGAAAAGTACAAAAATATTCAGGATTTTCTGTTTCTTTTCCAGATGCACAAATGTTAATTGCAAATACTCTCACTGCAAAAGCAGACTTGGAGAATCTGCAGCTACTGTAGCTATGTCTGCAAAGCCATTTACATTGCTTTACATTGTTTATCAGATGCTCTTATTCAGAGCAACTTACATAGGTTAATTTTTACATGGTATCCATTCATACAGATGAACTATAACCTATGTAAGTCGCGCTGGGTAAGAGCATCTACCAAATAATGTAATGTAATGTAATGTAATGTAATGGATATTTACTTAGGAAACTAAACAGCAACCTTTCATTTGCCAGCCCTGCTCTTTACCATTAAACTACGCTGCTGTCCATTTAGACACATTTTGTTTCCATTCCACCACCACCACTGGATATGATCTCATGGGATCCAACTCTGAAGTTCCAGGCACCCTCCAACAAGACATCTCGCAAGCTCTAACAAACATCACTCCCAATCCAAGTATAATATCAACTGCACAAGTCCCTGCCAGTGACATTTATGAAAAACTAGCAGATATTTCTGTATTTAATGCTGACTGTCCATGGCCTGCCCGTAATGGACTGATCTGGGATCAGTACCTGCAGTGCACCACGATGGGGTGGTTCCCGGACTGCTGCTGCTGTTTCTGCACCGAGGCGATGATGTCGATCATGCCCTTCCCCTCGGCCGGGATGCCGATCTCGGGCCAGCCGTGGAAGTGAAAGTGCCGGACCAATCGCGTCTGCTTTTCCTGGCAACGGAGACACGAGTGTGTGTCACACACCACCGCTGGGACTCACACACTATCACACTGATGATTTAATATTATAAAGTGGTATTTACTTTGTGAGGTCTTATTAAAATATATATATATATGTATTGATGTGTGTACATAAAGTTCTAAATATATCATACATTCCGGTACCCGAACATGTTCCTACATCTCTACATATGCATATGTATGTTTTGTCTTTTTATAAAGCATCATCTTCATACATTTACATTTATTCATTTGGCAAACGCTTTTATCCAAAGCAACTGACCAGTTAATGCAGTATGTTGTGCTCAAAATCTGCATGACTACTTTCCTGCTTAATGAAATATTGATTATGGACCAGGCATTAAAGGCGGTGTTCCATTCTAAGGAGTGGGCACCACGGTACCCAGAACTCACCGGCAGGTATGTAAGCACCAAATCCCGCAGGCTAAAGGTGTCACACAGCGTGTCCCCCTTCATTTCTACACAGTAATCTCCATATGTTACAGAGCCCTCTGTTGGCCAGTACTGGAAACACTTGTCCTGTAAAGTATGAGAAATCGGATGTAACAATAACAGTATAATGTAATAATAACAATAATAATTTTCTGGTATTAACAAGGCAATTTGAAACATTTCATGGTTACCTTTTACATTATGATCTCTGTCAATGAACTTCAGTGAATACTCTGAATACAGTATTGCCATTATTATGGACTTTTATTTATCTGAATACATCGGTTTTATTGTACATATGTCATGAATAAAAAGCAACCAACTGCTTAAATTACAGACAGAATGAAGCTGGCAGGAAGAAGGTGTAGGATTTCTAACTCCAGCTTCCTTAACGTCACTTCTGACCAGCAGGTCTGTGATTGGTCATTCTTGGGGCGGTAGAGACCTCAGGTCAGCGTACCTGCTCTCTCTCCTGTAGCTCTGTCAGCATCACAATAGAGTGACACCTCCACTCCCACACCATCCTCCAGAAGTCATCCACCGTTTGGGACAGGGGGCCCTGAGTGGCGATGAAGTAGTCCTTCTGCCGATAGCCCTGAGAAAAAGGCAGACACAGTCAGAGCTACACTACAGTGAGGTCACAACACTGCTGTTTTTCCTTACTGTAGTCCATACAGCTGGACACTGAACCTAGCAACAATCCAGCAGACAACAATGCCAGAACTCTCATTCTAACCTTGTGATCTCACCATTACAGTCAGCCAGCAGTTACATTACCAGAAGAATCAGAGATAACCCTCAGATGACCTTTCCATTACAATACATTACATTATGTGCATCCAGAGCGACTTACATAGATTAGTTTTTACATGTTATCCATTTATACAGCTGGGTATTTACTGAGGTACTTGTTGGTTAAGTACCTTGCCTAAAGGTACAATAGCGCCACCCCAGCAGGGAATCAAAGCAGAAACTTTTCAGCTACGAGCCCTGCTCCCTACCACTATGCTACACTGCTTCACCCCCTTTAAACACCTTTAAAGTGTGTTTTCTCTAAAAAATACAATCTGTTCCCCCTACCTGTATACCACAAGTATGCATAAGTGGGAGACTGAACTGATTAAAGTTCCCTGGAACAATAAGCATCAGAAGCTGAAACACAGGGGAAGAGTCTGGTGAGACGTACCAGGCACACACTCCATAGATGGGCTTTACAAGGGTTTTTGGTTTTGGTTTTCAAACACCGCCTGGGTTTCATATTTCTCAGAGATGAACCCAAATGAGCAAATGAGCTCAAAATCTGCCCTGAACCCTACGTCACTGCTCTTATGTACTGCAGGGCTGGCAACTGCTAGCATTAACACTTATACAATCTGACACGCAAAAAAGGCGCTTTCATAATGTGAGTTAACACCCTCCGCAGCCTTGGGCTGGATTTTGGTGAAACAATGAGCTCAGGCCAAACTGAGCCGTTTCTTGCAGAAACACTCGCACCCACTTTTTGACACGAGCAGTGACAGGAACACTGTGTGTGTGTGTGTGTGTGTGTGTGTGTGTGTGTGTGTGTGTGTGTGTGTGTGTGTGTGTGTGTGTGTGTGTGTTTAAAGCTGTCTCGTGAAGGCTGAGGTGATAACATCTGCGCAAAGGAGCAGGTAGTCTGCGCCTGTTTCCTGCCGCCCTGGGTGATAACACTACAGCACTGTTCAGCCCACAGACAACCTGTCCACACCTGCCTATCAACACAAACGAATTCACTTGCACAGACATACCTGACTTGTAAAGACACAGTCACATAGGAGAAAATGCACTACTACTGCGAAATACTGCCTGCCCATGAACTGCGACACACATCTCTGTGCTAAAACTAAAAATGTCTTTACAGAAGCGGGGTACTTACATCTATGAAGGATGCATTAATGTAATCTGTGAATTCTTGGCCTCTTTTCATAGAGAGAATAACTCTGTTGAAGTCATCTGTGAACAACAAAAACAACAACCAAAAGGATTTAGTTTTGACAGAAAACGTATGGCTAAACAGTCATATAAAAATACAAAAGTACCTGGATGTTTGACTCAATGTATTTACTAAATATGTGTGCATCAAGGCAAACCACCATAAGGTTTAGCTTAATGCCCCTGGGTTTCTGACCACTGTCTTTGTTTTATATTAATGTAGTTAATAACTTTTTACTGTTCTGCTGTCATTTTCGATTATTGTGTTGGTGAGCGCTGTCTCAACTAAACAGATGGCCAAATTAGTCTGTGTTTTAAAATACCTGTCGAAATTCCTTCCTTTTCACAATGCATGTAAGACTGGACCATCATCACCACTGAGCGATGTGTCCCTATTTCATTCCAGTGACCCTGATAACAGTTTAAAAATGCAAACCATGTGCGGTCCTAATGACTGTATTAGAGACAAAATTGACACCACTGAGGAACATATGCCATATCTGTGGATACTGAGGGCTCCAGAGTCTGCAGTACAGCCTCCCCTTTACCTCAAACACTGATGCAACATTACATCAACACTGGCTTTACATTCTCCCATGAGCCAAGGGGCTCAAAGCGATTGATTTCCACCGGAGAGCCTGTGTTATCCCTAAGCTCATTATCACAAATTATAGTCAGATTTCTTCAGTATGTCTTCATGAGTGATAGAAATAATTGTGCTTAAAGGTAACAGTGGCTGGGTTGTTCTCTTAAGTACATACATATCCAATTTGAAGGTGACTTTTTAAATAGGTTTCCACAAGAAATTGTACAGTTGTTAAAATTATCCCAGGGAAAAGTGTTTCATTGGATATACATGAATAAAGTCACCCCTAACAGGGCCGATGCATTTCAATTATTTATTACTTATTATTTTCATTACTTATTTATAAATGTATGGGGATGTACAAACACTTTCTCTAGGTTAACCCGGGAAAACCTAGTAATTAACTCTAGGATTTATGCCAGGACCGGTTTGACCACATGAGTCTGAACAGTAAAGCTGACCGCTCTTACATGGTATAATCTGCAGAACACGGTTCTTCTTCATGTTGGCTGGAAGGTTCCCCATTCTCATGTTCTCCTTCATAATCCGCACGTTGGTCAGTTTCTGGAGGGATGACATGTTAAGCACCATTTTAAAGGGAAAACTGGTAAAAAGTTGACCCAGTGCAGAGCATTGGCTCAACCTTGCTGCTGATCACAAGCTGCTCTCTCTCTCTCTCTCTCTCTCTCTCTCTCTCTCTCTCTCTCTCGAAGAGTAAATAAACTGCATTCAGAGTGTCATGACACAGGAAGTCTGTTCTCAGTAAATTATGCACTGGCATATATGTGCTGCATATGCGTATTTTTGGGTGCTATACAGTCAATTGAGTTTGGCTGAAAAGATCCACCACTGGGGTGAAATACCCCATTCAGCCTAATGTCCCCCTCACAGCACAGCACACCCCATTAACAGCAGCGGAGGCTGAGGAGAAGGGAGACAGAGCTGCACCCGTGTGTGCGGGAAGCACACTGACAGCGGCCGGCCCTTACTTTGAACTCCTCCTCCAGCCCTACGCGGTCGAGCGGAGCGCACGTATTGTGCAGCTTCTGCAGATGGCCCTCCAGCGAGGAGACGTCCAGCTCCGTGTCTCCATAGAGGTAGTATTCCAGTAGGGCTTGGTAGATGAATGAGTACTGCATCTGTGGAGGAGACAGAGGCGAGAATGTCAAGCAGGAACACACAGTAACTACAAAAGCCTTTTCCCTCCATTGCTCCATGCTATTTGTGCTATTCGACACAGCACACTGGAAAGAGGTGTGTTACCTTTCTCTCCATCAATAATGCTGCTCACGCTATTTGACGCGGCGTACTGGGAGAGGTGCGTTACATTAACACATCTTTATCATCAATACCAACTGTAGGTGTTTATCACTAAATGGCCTCCACCCCTCCTCCAAATAGTGTTTATTTTTGTGTAAAGCAAAACAAAACAAAAAGCTACTCATGTTCTGGAATATTCACACGCTGACATTCTGAGTACAAAGACACATTATTAGTTGAGACTTATCACTTTGGAGAAGACCCATGATGCAATGTGAAGAAACTATGCGTTTGCTCCACATCAAACAGAATTTCTTATGAGGCTTGGTTCTCGAGGGTTGGGGGGTAGGGAGCTTGGGGGGCAAGGTGCCCTTTCCATGCAGTCAGGGAGGAAAGAATGCATTATGTGAATGATCGGAAGGGTGTGTGCTGTCGGAGGGCACTCACATCGGTCTGGACGAGCTGTGAACGCTGGTCTCGTATCCTGGAGATGAAGCCGAAGACGTCAATCTTCTGCTCCACGTGCATCATGTCTATCATGGCATCGATAACGATGAAAGTACCCGTTCGACCAACACCCGCACTGCAAAGAATAAACGGGGGGGGTTTCTGAGAATGAAACTGCATCAACCATCTTGTCTTCTCTGACATTTTGACATTTCGCAGAGATTTCTGGGTAAGACTAGACTTCCTTCCTACAGGCCTGCTGTTTCTATGCTACTAAATTGGAGGAGTAAAATGCTAAATGCTATACCTTAAGACAATATAGATACACAATAAAACTGACAGGACCCTACTATTCAAAGATTTGGGTGTTTTCTGCAATCTGATGCATAACAATGACAACAACAGCGGCAGTAATAAAAATAATAATAATCATATTATTATATATATATATATATATATATATATATATATATATATAGCCCCAGTTCCAAGTGAGCTGTATTCTTTCCCCTGCAAGGTCCTAATTGTTATGCTGAAACACAGTGAACACACGTCATGAGCCACGTTCACCGATGTGGTCCTGTCAGCCTTGCATTCTTCCTGCACTGACACCCCGATCTCGGCTGCCTTCTCCGGCCCCAGCAGATGGCCTCACGCCGCATGGCACTCAGCCCAGCGGTAACAGCTGGCTCCACAGAAGCATTCAGACCGAATTCAGCCCTGGCGCTGCCTGGGATTCCAGCTCGGGGTGTTAAGAACTAATCTAAGGGCTCCATTCAGCAATGAGAGATTCAGACGCAGCCACCTGCTGCAGCAGATACGAGCCGCGTGTTTCTGAGGTGCCGTTTTTCATCATGAAACGCAAGGATTTAAACAGTAAGACCCCCTAACAGATACAAAGGCAAACCAGGCCTGCAAGAGGAATGCAAGAATGCTGACAAATGGCTAAGACACTTGTTTTGCTGTTCTCGGGACGTGGAAACACTCACGGAACTGAAGTATTAGGCCACAGAGGCTGGAGCAACTATTCTTCAATACCACAACAGGCTGGTTCCACTACACATCACTGCCCGCCCCCACCTCCTGCTCACCCCCCACCACACCTACCTGCAGTGAACCACAATAGGGCCCGCGTAGGACGGGTTGACAGTCTTCACTTTCTTGAGGAACTTGAGCATGCCGATGGGGGAGAAGGGCACGCCGAAGTCGGGCCAGCTGGTGAAGTGCAGCTGGGTGACCAGCCTGGGGGGTTTGAAGCCTTCGCCGCCCTGCTGGAGAACACAAAACAAAACGGCCTGAAATTACACCCCCACCCAGCCTGGCCACGCACACAAAGGGAAACACCCCTCAGGTGGGACTTTGAAGAGTACGAATCACCCCAGAGCTCCATCCTCATGAGAGCGTCATGCCGTTCCTTTATTTCTTGCGGTAAACTGTATTAAACTACACCCATCACCACCTCGAAGTGATGCATACTGCTAGGGAAAGTTACCATGTCAGCCCTCTCTGTCACTTCTACATTGATTATCACTGTGATACATTATTCACTTAAACTGTTCTCCTACAGACTTACATCTACACAAAATTATGAATACAAAACAGACCAAAGTAACTTACATTTAGTTGTACATTCAGAGTTAAAGAGGGTGAGACAGAGCATCTCTTACGGACTGAAGAGGGACTTTTTTAAAGGCTCTCCAAGTACAAAACCAGAAAATGGATCTGCATGATGTTACCAAAGCAGAGTGCAACAGTTGAAAAAGAGGAGGCAAATTATCAGTAATGTAGTGGCTGTGTGGCAAAGTGTTTAGTGCAAAGCTGGGTTCAGAACTGGGAGGTTGCAGGCTCCAGTCCCAGGCTGCATGCTGCTGTTGGCAGAGCACTTGCGCTGCTTCAGTAGATATCCAGCTGAATAAATCGACACTAGGTAAAATGTAAGGTGTCTTGGAGAATGGAGTCCTTCAGCAAATACGTAGCGTAGCAACAAAATGACGGTTAGGCCCTTGTAATGGGTCACCCCTTGTGAAGAAAAAAAAAAATTCCAAATGGCACATGAAGGGGACAGACACCTGCAGGTAAAGGCTGCGGCACCTGACTTACATATTGCACGGTAAACTTTCGTATGGTGTAGTCCACCAGCACGGTGAAGTCCTCCACCAGAACCCTCACATTGCCATATGTCCAGCAGCCTTGATCAGGCCAGTACTGGTAGCATTTGTCCTGGCGGGAAAAACAAGCAATCAGAAAGAGCAAGCCATCTTCTGGATTCAGTCGGGTTAGCAAGTAATCTCAGGGGTATGAATCTCCAGGATTGCATTGGGGGAAATACAATACAGTGACCTCTTTATTCAGTCAAAACCACCAAGCTTTCTCAAGTGAAAAAAAGTTATTTTGCTGTAAAACAGCAACATTACCCTGGTTTTGAACAAATCCGATCTCAAAATTGAGACTGTAAAGACATCTCCTTATCTATGAATACTATTATCATCCAAAAATCTGATCTGTATAAGACGAACAATGACATTTTTTTTTTTCATTTCACAGATATAGATGGCTTCGCTCATATACAATTTTTACTTTATCCGCCATCAAAATTCAAGCATGCCAAACACGCACGGAGGCCCATGCACCTTAGCCATTCTATTAGCAGGTGAGAAAAACAGGAGAAGCTAAAGGACGCACAGTCCTCTGAGCACTACTTATTCCTCCATGCACACATGAAAAGAGTAGGTGCTGAATGTATTAGCACCCTAAAGGTGACTTTAACAGCACCGGATTGCAGTCATAAAGCTTAATCTGTTCCAGCTGTCAATCAGCACTGCAGGAGAAGGGGGTAAAACCATGTAATGACAGTTATAGACCAATTACAATCGAGCCTCTGACTCCTTCATTAACCATTATTTAGTCATTATTTCAAATCGCACACATTCTTATTGTAGTCTTCCCTCCATTCTGTTTTTTTTTCAATTTCTTTCAAAATACATTAAAGAATGTACAGCACGGAATTGTGGGAAGTAATTTTAAAAATCTTGAAACTTCCCCTGAAAGTGGTGGTTAAGTTTTTCCCAATGTTCCTGTGTTCAGACATGCAGTTAGAGTCCTGGTACACACTGGAGTGCATTCAGGCAGGAAACGGATCACATCAAAAGTTAACGTGGCATAAATGCATTCTGATTGGCGTACTCGCCCCTCGTTAGTCGAAGATCGTTATATCCTAATGAGACGCCCCGCCCTCACCTCTTTTCTCTCTTTCACGTTTGTCAGCATCACGACAGTCGCACATTTCTGCTCCCATATCATCCTCCAGAAGTCTGCCACCGTGTCCTGCTTTGGACCTGAAATGCAGCAGGTGGCTCAGAACGACACTCTGTTCAGATAACAATGCCATAGCAAAAAAAACAGAGCATCCGAACTGACCGCGACAGACATGGAAGAAAGCATCTGTAAGCCTAATTTCTATCGGCAAAGCGTAACACTCAGATGACCAAGGGGGATACAGACTACAACGCCTACATCTGAAGTAACGTTAGCTGCACACATACAAGGACCTGCATGGACACACACAAAACACACATGACCTCTATGCCATACCACAGATCACTAAAGACCACTAATTAACTACTAACTACTAACAATGACTGGCAATAATGACATAAAACTGTGCTCATCTTTACCTTGTGCTGCAATGAATTTGTTCTTTTCACTGTAGCCCTGGTGAAAAAAAGAACACATGACATATTTACACAACACTACAGTAACAAACACATTAAAGTAATACTGGAAAAACACATGCAATTGGTATTGTACAACACAGATCGCATGCATATATTCACGGGTTCCAAATGAACATGAGAATTAGGAATAAAGGGATCTTACATCAATGTATGAGGCGTTTATGTAGTCTGAGCCCTTAACCCCATCGATCTGCATTAACACAACCCTGGAGCTGTCATCTGTTTAAAAGACAAACACAAGAGCTGACAAAGGGTAACACCATTTGTGTGCACACACAAATTCCTACAAATATGAAATATGATTATTTATTAGTGACACTGGAATACTCCATCAGAAAATTCAGAGACCGAAAAAAAAAGGAGTTCAAAAATCAAACTGCAAAGATTAGGGTTAAGGTAAGGATTAGGGGTTAGATTGAATATTATCCTACAAAGTAAGCCACATCAGGCAAAGAAAACTCTTGCAACATCTCAACACTTTGCGCAATATAAAAAACTGACTTCTTGTCAGGGAGAGAGGGGATTTCCACAATCCCCCAGCACTAACATTGTGGATTTTTACACTTCATTGGCTGCTGCACAAACTGTAAAGGGAAGTTGTGAGGCAAAAAGTGCTGACTAAAAAAACCTCCTCCTAGTTTCATATAAATAAAGTCTGCTGTTACAGCTATAATATTACTTTCTTAGTGTACACATTTATTTAGTGTATGAGCTTTAACACACAATGTAACGCCTCTGTAATCCCTCATATGACACTGATATTCAGATAAGGAGACCAGTACGGTGTAGTGGTGAGGAGCAGGGCTCGTAACCAAAAGGTTGCTGGTTCCCTGCTAGGGCGCTGCTGTTGTACCCTTGGGCAAGGTACTTAACCCACAATTGCCTCACTGAATATCCAGCTGCATATTCAGGATAAAATTGTACCCTACTGCATGTACATTACTCTGGATACGAGTGTCTGACAAATGACAAAAAATGTAATGTAGTGTATTTGTCTTGGGCCAGCAGAATGACTCCCCACTGTGTGAGTTTATACAGGACTCACACGGAAGGATGTTGGGGTATCTGTTCTTCTCTTTGTTCTCCTCTCTGTTGGCCTCTTCGCAGGTTCCCTGAGTGGAGCCACTGGGCAAAGACTGGAACAAAACACACATCACAGGTTACCAAGGCAACGGCTGAAAGTGAGAACTACTCTTCTGCAACCCAAAACCGGGGCACAAAGGAACAGGGCGGAGCAAGCTGAAACCAGCCCTGCCAATCACCCAGAGTTTCAGCCCAACATTCTATTGTTTAGTTAATTCATGGCCTTTGGTAGTATTTTTCAGTTTTTTTTTTAACCAAATGAGGGAAAACCTTTTATTCAGAGAGTAATGATTGTTGATACACTGAATTCTAGGCAATAGTTTCAAATGTGGCCAAAACCAAAACAAAATACATTTCAGCAACTCTGGAGTTACTTTGCATTTTAAAGCAACTTCTTGTTACTGTATATAGTTTTGTGTATTAAAATACATTTTGCTGATGCGCTCATTCTTCCTTGACCTAAATCTGAGATGATAATTTTTCATAGAAAATATACATTGAAGTCCAGTTAGCTCAGCAGAGCACCTACAATGCATCTGTTCCATCTATTCAGTTCCAGGGTTACTGGTAGCTTTGTCAGGAAACAGACTTGTCACGTTTCCATTATATTTGAGTTGCATTTGAGCTCTAGAAGCACATTTGAGTTGCATTTGAGCTCCAGAAGCACGTTTGAGTTGCATCTGAGCCTTGAGAGCGTGCGTGAGAGGGGGAAACGTACGTTGAACTCCTCGCGGAAGAGCTTGCCTTCGTCCGCGGAGCGCATTCTGTATTCTCTCTCTAGCCGGTCCACAGGGATGGGGAGGTACTTGGACACAGAGGGGGATTTGGGGAGCAGAACCACGGTCTGCTGTTCTGTAAAACGTCACAGGAAAAATGTCATTAAACCCACACCTACACAAACGGCGGAAAAGGGCAGAGCCATGAGAGGTTAGACCTGATCAGATCCACAGTAATCATGACATGTACAATGTCAATGCCTGCATATTATTTTCAATCAACCAAAACTCAGGACCATCAATGAGCTTTTTAAATGAAAAGCTGATTTGAATCTTTGATGCACAAACCCTGATTTGATTAATCCACATGTAGAACTGTGAAGTTATGTTTTGCTTTTATTGGTTAAATCTTCGGGTGTTTATTGATTTTGGGGTTTGGATTTTCAATGTAAAGGATACACATGAATGTTTAAATCAATATAAGAAAAGAATAATCAGGTCCATTTGTCATACAGCACAAATTTCATACTTTTCTGTGATGCTCTTTCTTACATTACAATAACAAAGTCCATCTTGAATTTGTGTATTACATGTACATGGTCATATGCAACTGTATATAAACGTCTATTAGAAAGAGCAGCCAAGTTCATTTGTTGAGAGCGATTTGATTGGGATGTCTTGAGACCTTGGGAGTATGAGAGCCTCTATACTTCTAAACAGAGAGATCAGATTTAGGAGGAATTTTAAGGATAGTGCAGAACTTTGTGCCCCCCACCGACCTGAACGCAGGCACCTTGGCAGGCATCGAGGACGGTCTTTGCTAGCAGAGACTGAGGTGATAGAGGAAAAGGCAAGCACCACAAGAACTTCAGAGCAGTTTGTTTCAGCAGTGCACGTCAGCCTCACTGCATAGGCATGCAGACAAAGCCACTCACGATCGCAATGAGCCACATTTTAAAAACATAACACTCAGGAGCAAGTAAAATTGAAAGAAAAGGGGAGTTCGTTCTTATTTACTGCACCCTAGCCAGGCAGCTACATCTTGACCAAACAACTTGGCTAACATTGGTAGCAGTCTTGCACTTAGCTTGCGCTGAGCTCAACACGGAGGCATTTTCAGTCAAAATGGACTGCTCTCTCATTTCAGCCTATAGGCCAAACACAGGGGTGCGCAGATCAAGAGAATTTCACTAACTTCATTAATAACAGAACTGCAAGTGGTGTTTTTCAGTAAAGATGGGGCGTGAGATTTAAACAATTTGTACACAGCGAAAATGTGAACAAGGGTGCCCATAGTGCTGTTATTTCTCTTGGCTTCAATATCACTTCCTGCTGTCCAGTTGACAGGGGGCATATGAGCACATCATGTTTTGGGAAAAATTCTGCTGAAGTTTCATCCACTCATGGGGGTTTTCAAAAACGAGAATACCCAACTTTAGGCATTTATGAAAATGTCACAGTAATTTGCAACCAACAAGATCAATGCCTTAGTTTCCATTAGAAACATACAAAAACAAAATGTTTTACTGCACATGGTGAGTCATGTTCTTGCAAAGAAAAACCGCAACATCATATTTCTCCCTCTGGCTTAGTGCTGCTGTGTTTATGAGTTTACTTTAAGCACCTGGAGAGCGCGCATGCCTACAGGAAGCAGAAATATTGGTATCCAGAGACATCAACTAGGTCAGTCCATCTCATAGATTCACTCTGCCTTTTGATCTGATATAAACCACTGCAAGTAAACATAGGAACTTTCCCCCTAATGTCAAATACAACTCAAGCAGTGTATACATATGCAATCAAGGCACACAACTGCTCCTCTGTGTATACAATGGCAGGAGGCATTGGAAACCCTGATCTATCACCTAATCATGACCAGGTTAATGGCTAGCTCTGGATGAAATGCCTTCTTCATGCCCAAAACAACCTTTCAGTCTGTGCTTTCAGCCATGGGCTAGCATTTCCATCATTTTCGAGTATACCTTAGTTGAGGCGTACTAAAGTTTTACTCAGCCTAAAATGTCTTGTTAATAATCAAACCTAAAAAAAGACAGTGTAGCTTCCTCTTCATCTTCAAAAATTACCAAGTGCTAAATATGAATTAACAGGAAGCAAAACTTTAACACTTTTGAACACTTCACTCAAGAAGACCCTGAAGTCACATGCTTTGAAATGTGAAGTCTGTGAGATTGTTTAGGCATTGCACTGGTACTTACTGTATAAAAGTGCACATACACGGGTGTATGGTCAGGTCAACCTAAAGGTAAACTTACCTTGCTCTTCCAAAAAGCCATTCGGGAGCTTCTTGTCACCTGTAGTGACATCTGCCTTGCCATGGTTCCTGAACCTGAGAGAGAAAGAGAGAGCGATTCAGTACCTACGCTCAGACCTTTTTGATTCAGCCACAGTGTACACACAAACACAAAACGGAACAAAATACCATCGGTAAACTAAGAGTCTGTTCTTTTTCATCAGCGTCCCAGATTAGCTCAGATCACAGACAGCGCAGTCCTGACAGAGAGAAGCATAAGCGTTCGCTCTGGCCACCCTCACCGCTTGCTTTCATTTCAGCCTCGTGCAGCTGCCTCTGCTCATAGCCACACCCAGGGGGAGTGAAACCACAAACGATATCGCCCCACAAACCACAGCAAGCCTGCACAGCTCTCACCTGGGGATGCACAGGCCTGCGCTCGTTCACACCCACCTGAGGACGTACACAGCCTAAACTCTGCGACTTTTACCTGAGGAAACGCAGCCTGCTCTGAGACTCTCACCCGAAGAAATGTAGTTCTCTCTGTGGTTCTTACTTGAGGAAATACAGCTCTCTCTGTGGTTCTTACCTGAGGAAATACAGCTCTCTCTGTGGTTCTTACCTGAGGAAATACAGCTCTCTCTGTGGTTCTTACCTGAGGAAATACAGCTCTCTCTGTGGTTCTTACCTGAGGAAATACAGCTCTCTCTGTGGTTCTTACCTGAGGAAATACAGCTCTCTCTGTGGTTCTTACCTGAGGAAATATAGTTTGCTCCATAACTCTCACCTGAGAAAGCGCACAGCCTAAGCTCTCCAACTCTCACTGGAGAAAGTACACCGCCTAGGCTGCCTGACTCTCACCTGAGGAAGTAGACAGCCAGGAGGATAATGATGATAAGAAGCAGGGATATCACCACCACAGAGGGGAGGACATGTGGGTTGGAGGAGCTAGAGTCTCCTGAGGACAGAGTGAGGGACAGCATTCAACAAAAAGCTGATAACAGCAGACAAATACAATAAGCCATGTTTCACGTGCAACACATTACATTCAAATATATACCAACATTTTGTTTTTGAAGAACATGCTGGCATTACGAGGACCTTGTTTGTTTAAAATCACTCACATTCTTCACTGTTTCTTTTTTTTTTTTTTTACCTTTTCTACAAACTAGCGCAAATCAGCATTTTAGACACAGGAATTCAGCTATCATTTTTGCTTCAGCCAGTGCGCGAAGCAGAAGAAAGTAACAGTGAGCAGAAGCGCGCTGATGCGTCAGAGCTGCAAACTGAGCCGCACAGCGTGCGCGTCTGACTTCCTTCCCCTTTTCTGCTGCCTCCGCGCTTACCGTTCGGCCCGTTCGCCGTTGAATTGTAGGAGGCGGTCGTTGTGAAAAACAGGAGCGGGACCATCGTGACTGCAGAGAGAGAGGGAGAGACGGAGAGAGGGAGAGACGGAGAGAGGGAGAGACGGAGAGAGGGAGAGAGGGAGAGAGAGGGAGAGACGAAGAGAGGGAGAGACGAAGAGAGGGAGAGACGAAGAGAGGGAGAGACGGAGAGAGGGAGAGAGGGAGAGAGGGAGAGAGAGGGAGAGAGAGGGAGAGAGGGAGAGAGGGAGAGAGAGGGAGAGAGAGGGAGAGAGGGAGAGAGGGAGAGAGGGAGAGAGAGGGAGAGAGGGAGAGACGGAGAGACGGAGAGAGGGAGAGAGGGAGAGAGGGAGAGAGGGAGAGACGGAGAGAGGGAGAGAGGGAGAGACAGACAGAGAGAGGGAGAGAGAGAGAGGGAGAGAGAAACAAGACACTGCTGTTATAATTACAGTTGCTGTAAAGCGCTGCAACCACAGAGCAGTTCTCATTTATTATCAGTTATTGTAGTGCTTCATATTATCAATACTACTGCTGTACGCACTGTGCTGCTCATTATCAGTCTTACTGCTGTACGCACTGCGAGCACTGCACATCTGTACTCCCATTAAAAATTCTGCTGCATCCATGCAAAAGTCATCACTGGAGTCTGCACTGGATGATGCTGTCATTTTTACTGCCAGGATACACATTTTTAATTAATACATTTACAATTTTACAGAAGTCTAACAATCTGAGAGAAAATGCTCACTTTTAATCAAAAACCTGTTGAATATATGATACTGTAATGGGACGTCCACATAAAAACTGTGGCAAGTGAATTCAATAGAATCATACCAGATTCTTCACACATAAACAACAACTGTAGACTTAATTACATGAAAACACTGGCTGACCTCTTTATCAAGATTTCTAATGGATATAATAAATTATCTCTACTCATGATGTAATGAACTGTTGATCTCTGCTCATGATATAATTAAATGCTGATCTATAAATGCATAATGCTTGTTGCAAATACAGCATAGTTTTTTTTTTTCCAGATTTATACTGTTTTGCAGAGCCGTCAAGTGTGATGTCATGCATTTCATTAAGGATAATTACCCACACAGAGATTATTACATCACAGCAAGCGTTACATCACAAAGGACATGAACCCCACTGTGGGAATGGGGTCATTCACACATATCCCCACAGCTCTCCCTCAACCACTCCCAACTACCAAAACCAAAACCAATCTAATCTAATTGTTATTCTAATCTGTGGTTCGCAGGCGGGTCCATGATTGGACTTTATTCTGTTCTTAATGTTCACAGTAGCAGAACAAGGACAGGGGAGAAACATACTGAGGTGAAAGAACATTTTGTTCAGGATTTAATAATGCACTAATGTCCAAGAATTAAAAGAAACTCCTTTTAATGGGGATTATGAGACCTTCAAACATCAATATTCCATGCCATTTCTTTACTTGAGTCTGAAGAAATTTCTAAGACTCTTGATCACACGGTCAATGTTGCTGCTCCCTTGTTTCACTATATCTATTGAGGCATACCTATGTTTGATGCTATATAATGAATAATTTATGGACAGAGAAGGATTACAATGATATTTTTTGACAAGCAATAACTTGAAGCAAGATCAGAATACTGAAAAATGTAAGATTGTAATGCTTCAAACATCCACAAGAGGGCAGCAGGCTCACAGGCAAACTTGGCAGTTGCACATTTCACCATGAGAATTATCTTTATCTTCTAAATGTGTATTGAGCTATTGCTCTGATTCTGACCTCTAGCCTTTCATATTATATTCTGCGTACAGAATGATTAGCCTTTGGCAGACAGGATAAGACATTTGCTCATATCTGAAACTGGCAAAGTCTATATCATCTGATCAGCAATAATTCCCACAGAAGTAATTACTCAGACATCCAATTACCTGCATATTTAGAGATATTTGTGCAGTACTGAAGGGGTCCTCTGAGGACATCACATCAACCAAATGTCCTTAATCATGGCTGCACAATGAATGAATATGCATCAGCTGAACGATCTTATGCTATCTGGGGCAATGTGACTAGACTGTCATCTCGCAGCCAGCTCTGGAGCCAAGTTTTGAATATTCAGTGACACATCCCCTGCTCTCTGCACCATGAGAGCACACACCTCCAGCTGACGTCATCACAACAGAGGGCGGAGCCCGCCTTCCACGCGGTGCCACGAGCCATCCTTTCGAAAAGCACAACGATGAGCCAGGTCCCTTCCTGTCATCTATATGTCTTGTCCTGCACTCACCTTAAAAAGGTTGGGGCACAAGCAAAGGAACATACAAAACAGGCTGCGGGGAGGCAGTGTAGCATAGTGGTTAAGGAGCAGGGCTTGTAACCAAAAGGTTGCAGGTTCAGTTCCTCACTGGGGCACTGCTGCTGTACCCTTGGGCAAATATCCAGCTGCATAAATGGATAACATTGTAAAAAAAAAAAACTGTAACCTACGTAAGTTGCTCTGCTAAAATGCCAGCAATGTAATGTAACGTAATGTAACGTAACGTAACTGCGTCCAGCACAAACTGAGTGCACTCACAAGAACAAGCCTGTCTCAGCTTTACTGTCAGGTCTCACTGAAACCCGTGGCCCCGGGGCCCCAATGTTCCCAGGTACTGTGAGATGGAACGTCAGCATGTTCCCTGTCCTGTCCTGGGACAGTGTCTGGTCAGCAGCAGCACGCTCTTTCTCATTTACTAATATGATTCCACAGGGGTTAAATTGGGATTTGTTATGTGAGGGGGGCTCTGTGGTTTCAGGGTTGCCAAGGGTGCACGTGTGTGTGCGCATGGACTACAAAATCTGATTGATATCATTTGACAAACTGTAAATAAAATATAACAAGGTGAGACAACTGCTTTGAATGCTAAAACGCTAATCAAAGTCATTCTAGATACTGCTGCCAGTGCGCAAAACTAGAGCTGATGACAATAGAATCTTTCTGTAAGTGCACTCTCCTGTGTATCTGTATCAAATATAGCAATGGTGTTACCATTAAAGGAGAGAATAATAATACAAAGTAATATGAATAGAATAGTCATTTTAATAGTTACATTAAAGTGTAATTGATTTACATCTTACAATATTACAATATACACAGGCTGCCAACTGTCCCAACACCTTTGAAAAGTCATGGAAAGGTTTGGAAATTTGAAAAGTCCCATAAAATTTCAATCACCATTTCCTTGCAATCTTGCTAACCATAATCTATAGATAGAAAGGTGGAAAAAATGGAGAAGCAACTACATGTGTACTCACTGAAGACACACTATCCCAACTAGCTAGACAGAAGAGTTAATGTAACAGTTAGCTAGCTACCAGATTGGAGGCAACCTGCCGCAAACTTACATCTTACATTGACGTTAAATTATCATTTAGTAAAATCGAAACATTGTTTAAACAGAATATCAGAGCAATTTACATCAGAAAAAAAAATCATATATCCACCTATGGAAAAACAGGCATTTCCAATGAGTCAGGGTTTGTTCCAATGCTTCAATTCACTGTTCTTAAATATACTGTAAATATACCATTAAGCCCAATTCTATCAGAATAAGAAACACTGTGACTACTTTAACTAAAATATTAAAGTGCATCAGTTAGCTCCTTAGCTGGCAGCTGTGCAAGCAGACTAGCTCAGAAAGCTAACATTAGCCTATAATAAACCACGACAGGGTGGTGTGATGCGCCCCCCGCGGCGAAGCCATGGTGAAGGTGAAGGATGGAATCCAACACCCAATGCTGAAATGCAAACGGACACGGAGAGAGGCAGGTTAATACGCAGCTCTTCGGACAGAGGAAGCCGGAAATGTAATAAAAGTCAGCATTAGAGCTCAGGCAGTGCCATTAAGCCCAAGGTAATGCAGACACAGTGATAACAAGGCTGATGGGCATATCGCTTTATCGTTAGCCTGAGACAGACAGGGCTCTCGCTCCTGCAGCGATGTTTAATTTGCTCCAAGGCCCCGCCGATCGAGCCTGGATACAGACATCCCAACGCCTCATTCCTTTACTGTAGTCCCAGTAAAATCAGGCTAGTGGGGGGATTTTGACTGAAGTCTTTAAAAACTTAAAGGGGATTAATAAGGTCTTCAGATGGAAAGCTTTAGAGTGGAGTTTCTGTTTGGGGAACAAGAGAGCACTGGTGGGCATAGGTTATAAATACATTTTACAATGACACTAAGAGGGATTTCTTCACACAGAATTATAACATGGATTAGCTTGTTAGTTTCTGACTCAACAATAAATCCTAAGATCCTTCAAGACCAAACTTGATAGCTACAGCTTCGCTCTACATGTATAGTCACCTTAATCTGTTTCTCATTGTTTTGTTTTTTTTTTTTTTTTGTGGAGGACAATTTCATTTTATTTTACAATATTATTATATTACTATATGGTCGGACTGATGGGTCAGTAGTATTATGTATGAGGTATTAATAAATTCCACCTGTGCACAGATTCCTTCATCAAAAGGTACAAGTGCACTCAACTCCAGTGCAAGCCTGACTGAATACAACACTTTAGTTTGCTTCAATGAACATTACATTCATGTATTTGAAATGGTTTTCGAAGGCTGCGTGAGGCTGGTGTGAGCACACGATTCCGATGAGTCTCACTGGGACAACATTGGGACCACCCTGCTCTGTATCCCAGACACGCACCTAAGCTGGTTTATATCCCATAAGCATTTAACATGCCACTATAACAGCAAAACCTATAACGTATCACAGAGCACTGGGCCCGTGGAAGACAGGGCTTTGTAACAACTAAGAGCATGCAATAAAGCGTTTAATGTATCAAGTGAGAGTATATAATAAAAGGCTTAATGTAATGAGTAAGAGTATGCAAATAAGGGGAATAATGTAACAAGTGAGAGCATGTGATACAAACACGGCCGAGGGCCACACCTCCGTGCGTGAGATCCAGGCCCCTCTTGCCATTACCCAACTTACTCTGATCACCAGTGCTGTCACCAGCTGAGCAAAGGGCAATTTCCCCCTAACTCCATGGGCCACAACGCTAGTTAAGTCTCAGGGAGTGACTTCACCGCTGAAAATGCTCTGCTACCTGCTACCTTACTGGCTTTACACAGGACTCACAGGATACTACTTTCAGCTCTGTTACATGTGCAGTAAAGGGAATAATGTATCGAGTGAGACTGCTTTAACTTCCAGGTGTTGTATCCAGATACAGACTGTAAAATTAGACCACCTCGGCTCCGACAAGAGGGTGACCAGACACCATTTCAGTAAAGCCTGCTTCCAGTTGGCTGAAGTGTTCCTTGCTATGGTTTCTTTCACAGGACCACTACATTACATTACATTACTGGCATTTGGTAGGCGTTCTTATCCAGAGCGACTTGCATACATTGCAATTTTTTACAATGTTATCCATTTATACAACTGGATATTTACTGAGGCAATTGCGGGTTAAGCAAGGGCACAGCAGTGCCCCAGTGAGGAATCAAACCGCTCAGTCCTGCTCCTTAACCACTGTGCTACCTGTTACCCACAGGACATAAATCTCTCTTTCTCCCTTCCGCTCTCACAGTTGTGTCATATATCAGAGCAATGCAGTCTGAACATGCGGGTGAAGATTTATGTTTCTCCACAAGCCCCATGACAAGCCCACCTTTGGTCATGTGGACTGTGTCGAATCTGTAATAGGGCGGTAATTTCTCACTTGTCATTAAATATGGACATCTCATTTCACTCATCTGTGTGGTAACTCAGATTAGCCACTCTGTGGCAGGCATGCTATCAGGCCTTTACAGCAGGGGAAAGGATTTGTTTCCCATTATAGCATTGCATGTCTACTGCATAAAGACCTTCTGCAAAATTGTATCATACAATGTGTAAGAGTTACCGTATCATTATTCTAGCAAAATCCCCACTGAGTGAGCCTTCTGAATGAGAGAGCCTATTATTTCTTTGATAAGAGCTCCTGTGACAGTTCCTCTCTGATATCACGTGTCAGTATGGGGTTTGGACCTCCTGAGGGTTGCGGTCTGATACCTGTGCGCGCGCACACACACACACACACACACACACACACACACACACACACACACAAAAGCAGAGTGGCTAAAATACTCCTTTGCAGTCAAAAACCACAGGCACACAAATATACACACATTCTGCTGTACAAAGCCACAGAGCACATGCAGACACTCAGACACAAGCACACAGTGATGGGACCATGCTCTATGTGGGTGTGTGTGTGTGCGCGCATGTGTGTGTGTGTGAGTGTGTGTGAGTGTGTGTGTGTGTACGTGTGTGTGAGTGTGTGTGTGTGCGTGTGTGTGTGCGTATGTTTGTGTGTGTGTGTGTGTGTGTGTGTGTGTGTATGTGTGTGTGTGTGTGTGCATATATGCATAAGTAGGTTAATGTGTATGTGCATGCTGCAAACACTGGTAAGCACCAGCCTTCACACAACACTACAGGGCATGGACGGAAAATGTCATGCTGGGGGGATGGTGTCCAATCTTTCTCCTCTCAGTAATAACCTGACTCTGTGGACACCTGCTCCACATGCACATCCATGCCAGTGAGACAAGAGCTTTTCATCTGAACGCTGACATCCTTTCCTTCCCTTACTGTGTTTATGGCAGACAGACAGGCTGGAAGACAGATGGGCAGCCAGGCAGACACACAGGTATTGTAGATGGATACTGTAGATAGACTGACAGATAGATATTAAGTCCTAAAACCATGTCAGTGCAGAGGTGACCTATAGATTACCCACAGTGATGCCTGGACTTCATCACATGACAAAATTCCAAGTCCAGATTTCACACTATTGCTACTTGCCTTCCAACAGTAAATAACTCGCAAAGCCCACAGAACAGAACAGAAGTCTTTTTTTCTGACACTATGCAAACGTTTTAGGATCACTTAGAGCATAAAAAAGACACTTTTATAGACAGTAAATGATAACAATAAAACTGGGCTTAACTATACTTGCTGTTGATGTCAAGAGCAGACACCTTTCACCTGCTCAGTAATCACGTGTGAATATCTCCACACGTCAATCGCAGTAACTTCTGTGATTCTGAGCAGAGAATAAAGACCCTTCTTAGGAGCTACTCAGTGCGTGTAGGCTATTAGGTTCCTAAAAATCCGCCAGAATAAAAACATAAATGAGCACAAAACACAGGCCAAACAGATGTGAAGAGAGAGAATGGCTGCTCAGTGCCTGCAGTCTGTTTTCAGGTCGGCTTACGAGGGTGTAATAGAAATGTTTTCAATTTAGAGGGATGAATCACATTCTATCCGGATTTTCCCTGGGTGTGAGAAAATCCGGGAACGCGTGGGTGAGGGCCATGGAAGGTGGAGGGATAATTAATCTGTCGCACAAGCAGAAAATCCTACCGTTGATTTCTATGTAGGCATCTTTCCCACACCGAGAGCCTCTACTTTAAATACACACATTCACACCTAGTTACATTACCTCCAGATTAAAAAACAAGTGTTTAGGAGACATATTGATTAATCTACTGTTTGCCATTTTAAATGCAGAGGGAATATTTCATCTGAGTGAGCAAAAGGCCTGCCAAACAGTGCAGGCCTGTGAAATTTCCTCTGAATGCTGGGCTGTTCTGGGGGTGCTTAATGCCAGCTCAGGGCGGTATGAAACAGAAGAAGCAGACAGATGAAAACGGAGGAATGTGTCTGATTCCCACAGGCTGGTATTCATCAGACGAAATGTGCTCCAGACCCCCGGGGGGCTGAGGGGTGGGGGGGAGCTAGTCGGGGGCATGCAGTCGTGCAGAACAAAGCCACCACTGCTTGACGGTGGAAAACAGGACATGCCCCTACCAGAGAGCCAGAGCACTCAAAACATTCACCCATTCATTTATATACAGTCATTTCACGGACAGCCTCATCTAGAGAAACTTAAACAGTGCATAACGTGTAATGAGGCTGATTAATAGTAGTTTTGGTGCAAAAACCCATTCATGACACGACTGAATCGAGACAGTGTGTAACACAGTGCTACAATCATCTTACTGTTACGCACTAGTATCATAGGGAAGGAGACAACGTTAAATGGGCCAAACACAGAGGCACTGTAATAGGAGTCACAAGATGCAATCTGCGGCGTTTCTTGTATATTTTAGACTGCTGCTTAATCTCTCCCACTATTGATAACCAAACATTGCTTATTCCCTGGAATCAGATGAAGGACTGTGGTCCAACAGCAAACTCATTTGTTTTACACTCTCTGTGTCTGGCCACTGTATCGTCAGTATCGAGATCATAGCATGAAAAATAAAAATGCCTCCTTCCCCTTTGTCCCCCACTGGGAACTGAGGCTGAAGCTCAGGTTAAATGCCTTTCCCAATGGTGCAACAGCAGCTTGGTTCCTTGCATTCGGGACTGCCATCTGGTGGTTACAATGCTGGCTCCCTGAAAATGACGGCACAGCGCCAGTGACATAGCTCACGCCACCACGCCTCAGTTTCCATTGCTACCATCTCCATTCACTGTACCAAGTCCATGTCATCTTTCTTCAACAAGAGGTTTACAGCTAGCGGCAATGACCTTTGACCTGTCATCTCGTGTCTGTCTGCTGGCTCGGGTGTTTATCTCTCTGCGGTCACGCAGAGTAACCTCCGGGGTCAACAATCTGGGTGAAAGGATGTTTGGAGTTGTTACCAAGCACCACGCTGTACAGGATGTTGATGATAAAAAGCCCCACCATGTAGAAGATGTTAATGATGGTTACCAAGCAACGCCTGATACAGATCGCCACGGATACAGGACCTGTGCAACACAAATGTGGCCCAACATGTCTGCTGAGGCCTCTAATGGTAGCAACTACAGCACAATGAAGACAACTCACCTGAAAATGCCATTATGATCGCTACATTTTCACTTCCCTGATTTAAATCGGTCCTAATTCACAGGTTTACAATGAAACTAGCAGACATGTGTGATGCAAGGATGACGTGAGTCCCTCCTGCGTCGGCTAAATGGAGTCAGTCTATATAGAGTTGCATGTAGACTTTTGAACCCTGAGCACAGAGTAACCACTGATGGTTTCACTTCACTATAACCCACAGATGATGCAGATCTGCTTAAAATGCGATGTTGTAGTGGAGACACATCCTGACTTTATTCTCAGATTCGGAACTAAACTCAGTGAGGAATTTAAACATGTAGAGCCGCCACACAGTTACTGCACTGGGATCAGCGGAGCGCAATCCCTTAGCAGCAGTGGAGATGCAAAGTGAAGATCTAAACTAGCACGCTGGCATGTCCCATTATCTCTGTAGTCACATCAATGTACGACAGCCAAGGGAAACCGCACCAACCGCCCTATGAAAGATTTAGAGCAGAAACGGGCTACCCCAGCCTTGTTCCACCCTTTTCGAAAGAGATGTTTAATGTCACTGATTGGTGCGGAGGGCGGTTCATCTCCAGTGTTCTGATAGGGAACAAAATGCTCAGTGGACCACTGAAACACTGCCTTAGAAATAGGTCATACCACTGCAGCCAAAAGGCCAGTCACAGCATCGTTGTTATCATCATGTCAAACCACGGCACTCTCACAATAATTGTAAGTTTGACTGGTTAAAAAAAAAATGTAACCATTGTTAAAAATGCAGGGACGGAGAGTTGTAGAAAAGAAATCGCGCTGAGTGGCACGGCCACTGACCTCATGATATGGAGCACCGTTTACAGTACTTACAGTGTGCAAATTCACTATTGCAGTAAATGCTACTCCTTACCCAAAGTCTGTTCCTAGGTATGAAATAAATACATCGAAATTTGGCGGCAAATGAAGAAAACTTAGTCACTTAATTGTGATTTTGTCAAATTCAGCAGCACCCATTCACTGCAAGCCAGCGGCACTCTAAAAAGACATGAATATACAGGCTGAGTGACAGTTTCATTATACATTTTACAGCCAAAAAAAAAGCTTTTTCACAATGTTTCATGCCTTTTGCATAAGACACTGTGATGAATAATGTCAATAAATAATAATCAATAAATAAGCCTGCTTTGAAAACCATGTGCCCTTTCGCACCGTGGCTGTGTGTGGGTTGTGTGGAAATGCGTCAGGTACTGATGCATCGTGCTCGACATTGCGCTGTATTGTCTCCTGTCCTTTGCATGGCGGATTCTGGGAGAACTCTGCGGTGCTTCGTGGCCTGGGGCCATTGTGTTGGGAAGCCACCTCACAAACAGGATTCCCCTGGAAACAGGAAGCCTTACATCCAGTCCTTTGCGTGCAAACAAAGGTCCTTACAAGAGCCTGCCCGTTGCCCCGGCCGCTAACAATGCGCACGCTAATCACAAACCACCGCTGTGACGTGGGCTCGCTACCAGACCACTGAGAAAAGAGGAACGGAAGAGGGTCTCAACTCTCTTGAGCGCTGGGCAGGGGCAGCAATGTGGTCTAGTGGTAAAGAACACAGCGCTTCACCTAAAGGTTGCAGGTTCAACTCCCTGCTGGGGCATTGCTGCTGTACCCTTGGGCAAAGTACTTAACCCAGAAACGTTTTAGTAAATATCCAGCTGTATAAATGGGTAACATGTAAAATGTTAACCCATGTAAATCGCTCTGGATAACTGTGTCTGCTAAATGACTATGATGATGACTTTTAATGTTCACACACTCTCTGAAAGCTTATACCGGAATTATTTTCCAAAGGGTGATTTCTTTCTTAATTCATGTTGCCAGTTTGTTAGTGTGCAAAGTATATAGCATTGCTGTGCTTCCTCACGTCTCTAGAGAACAACGATATGCATGTTGGAAGTATGGACTTGGTGGTCCTTAGGAATAAAGATAATGACTAGCTGTGTTTTCAGTTGTTGCCTGAGAGGACCAAAATAACACATCTGAAAGTCAAATTGGTGGTTTTAACTTCTGGTCTGATTCTGTGAGAAATGGTTGTCTCTAACTATCTCACCAAAGGACAGGAAACACACAAATAGTTCTCCCCAGCAGAAGCCTGTACAGGGGACTGCTCTGGTACTCTAAAGCAGTGGTAACTAAGCTCAGAACACACTTTATAGATGAGCCGCTCCAGCAGGAAGTGAGCTATTTCAGTTGAATTCAGTTGAATTCAGTTGGATTCATTCGTTTTGGAACAGTCTAAGGAGCTATTCTGCGATTAGATTTATCTCTGTTGGCTCATTTTTCACCAGTTTAAAGTCTGACCCATCGTTAAAATGCCCTCTCTCTACAGAGTAATTGTGTCAGCGGTGTGTGGGGTTGGTATTTGGGGTGTCTGCTTTGGGTCGCATTCTCGGTCTTCCTCGGTGTGTCTTCCTCAGTGTTTCCTCGGTATGCAGTTTTGCTGGGTAAGCAGCCGCCCTCCTGCATCTGCTAGGAGATGGGGAACGCTTCCTGTGCAGTGCGTCCTGTCTTCCTGTCCCTCTGCGGAGGAAACGTGACCTACTGTACTCTGACACACATTCCTGGAACTACTCTCTTTCTCTCTCACACGCAGGCAAATACAGTATGCACAGCTGGACTGCAAACTTTTATGGTTCATGTTCATTCTTTCTCCAGTTTATCAGCAGCTGCTTCAAAATATAACAATCAGTTCACTCATGGCAGGGCAGTATAGTGATTAGGGTGACTTGTAGCCAGGTTGCTGGTTCAAATCCAAGGTGGGGCTCCACTCCTGAATCTTTGAGCAAGGGAAAATGGTGAGCCTCATTTGCTTTGGTAAATATCCTGATATAAAGACGGGATAATAAGTAGAGAATGTAAGTCACGTTTGTGCCCTTGGGTAAGTACTACTAAGCATGTAAATGTTATCAAGGCCAATCAAGTCAGGCAAATTGAGCAGCGTTGGTAGTCTTGGGCAGCAGTATAGCATAGTGGTAAGGAGCAGGACTTGTAACCAAAAGGTTGCAAGTTCAGTTCCTCACTGGGGCACTGCTGCTCTACCCTTGGGCAATGCACTTAGCCCAGAATTGCCTCAGTAAAAATCCAGCTGTATAAAATGGGTAACGTAAAAACCTAGGTAAAAATAACGTAATCAGCCACAAGCTGTATGTGGCAATAGGCTCGGTTTTTGTCAAGAACGGTTTAAAATCAACGCATGAGGTGCTGCACTGTTCGCACCAGCAGTCAGTTGCAGGTCTGGATCCTCCTGCTGTCTGAGGCTGCAGGGGATGGCCACATCAGCAGCTTCAGGCAGGGAGTCACATGGGCAGCGTGGTTTTGTTACTGTTATCGTCGTGCTGGTAACCAGGCTACATGAAAGCGCGCCTATTCAGAGCGTGCTGGGGTGCCACTGAAGTTTGTTCTAATTCAAGGATGTGGAAGCTGTTTCGATGCTGTGTGTCACGCTAGTTTGCCATGACAACAAACAGATAATGTACTCGAGGCTCCTGAGTGGCTCATGTGGTAAGCTCCTCACTTCGAGTTCAGGCTGAGCCTTACAGCACAGGCTTGAAACCGGCTATATGATCTTACAACAGGCGTCCACAGCGGCAGAACAAATTGGCTTTGTTACGCCACAGACATGGGGTAGGTAGGTCAGCCATGGTTTTCTTGTCTCATTGCTCTCATGCGCCCCTGCAATTCATTAGGTGCAGTTGCTCAGATGATGTCTGTAGGGTAGTACTTAGCCTATATTTGGCACCCATTTTACTGTGGTATGCTGTCTGAGTTCTACTGGCTGTGGGTTAGCAAACTTCAGAATGTCAATTCAGTGTTCCCACATGAGTTCAGACGTTGTCACGGCGAGACAAATCGAATTGGGGGAAAAAAGATAAATAATAATAACAAAATAATACACTCCACAAACAAATAATTTGAACAGACAGATGTCAGTTTTCTACTTGAAACCCGGCAGACCACATACAACACTCAGCAAATATCTTTAATTGCAACAGGCTGTTTATCTCATTAAATTTTAACTTTAAGGTACAAATTATACCTTATCAGATACCAATATAACATATTATTTTCTCACGCCTTGTATCTACCGCACATGAACTGTGGAAATTAGAGGAAACACTTCCATCATCAATATGTAGTCAGTCAGAAATGGATTAGAGTCATATTCTTTAGTCAGAACAAGGACAGGACGTACTGAAAAAATCATGGTTCATGTCATTCATAGAATTTTGACCCTAATGTCGTAACATATAGCATGAACACACAACCATAGCAGATGACTGCAAAAACAGCCAAAGGGGCATCCATTTAAAGCAGCAACTATGGGTCTCCTTCCACGGCTCATTCTAACCACTCTTCCACATCCAGCTCTCAGACATGATGGGGGGGGTACTCACAGTTCCTGGAAGAGCAGCTGTGCTTCACCTCGGGAAAGCTCTCACGCCCATAACAGCCCACGGCCCTCGCTCTGCCCAGCTGCCCCCTCCGAGTCGTCCGCCCGAGCTGCACTCAGGAGACCGGAGTGTTCAGTCCATGTCCAGGGCGTGTTTCTCCTGGCTCAGAGAGCCGTTCGGCCGTGTAGCCTGCAGAGGAGAGAGAGGCTGCCACTGCAGACAGAGCCTCCAGCCGCTGAAGTGCGAGTCTGGGCCGGCGAGTCCGCCTGCGAAACCACTTCCCCCTCTGCTACACCACAGACTGTTCAAGGACCTCCAGCGCCCCCTGCTGAGAGAAGTCAAAATTTAAAAAAGGTTAGAAGGTCAGATGGTTTGGACGGCAACGTGGCATAGCGGTAAGGAGCAGGGTTTGTAACTGAAAAGGTTGCAGGTTCGACTCCCCGCTCGGGCAATACCACTGTAAGCTTGGGCAAGGTACTTAACCCAGAACTGCTTCATTAAATATCCAGCTGTGTAAATGGCCATCATGTAAAATTGTAACCTATGTAAGTAGCTCTAGATAAGAGTGTTTGCTAAATGACAATAATGTAATGTCATTTCTAACAATTATCACTAATCTACTGTATGTTGCATTAAAGTCGAGTGTGACAGAAGGGTTTGGGGCCTGAAAAAGGGCACAGACACACAGGAGGAGACTGGCATTTGCCCTGAACATCAATGCAGTGCTTAGTGCAGTCACTAAGTGTGTGGCCTTCATCTGACATACAGATGCAGTAGATGTTCACTGGGGGATTCAGGCTCAGCACCTTGCAGAAAGGTACCACAGCAATGAGGCTTTCATTTGAACTGGCCACCATCTCCTTACAAAGCCAAGTAAATGACCACTGCTTCATACTCTGTTTCACACACGGATCTCACAGCTGGAACAGTGGTGAGTATCAGACAGGCCCAATTAGGCTTCCAATTAAAAATGACTGTGCTCATCTGGTGGCCCACAGTGTTTGCACTCCCAGTGAGGTATGATATGCAGTAAGGTGCAATTAGAGGACAGATGTGCACGCACTGGGCAATGAAGCGCTAATGCTTTAGGCTAATGCTTCAAAAGTCCTTCGACTGGGCAGTACAGCAGTTACGGCACAATCAAAGCAATTAAACCATGCACATCCACAATTACTGTATATAACTGGAAAAATTAAAGTCTGCATGAAAACTACAAGCATTCCATTGGTCATTATAACAAAAATACTCTTTTCTATATCATTTTAAATATGTTGTACAATGAATCATGACCATATAAAATACAACGAGTTATGGACATAATATTTTTATGACACATACAACATGGTTTTACTTTAATGGTGGTTTAACAGTGTAAAGATAAGAATAACCCTCTGCTGATAAAGAAAACGATACACCATAGAGATGACATGCTTTGTTACTATTACGTTACCATGGAGGTCTGGTATTCAAGTATTACCATCTGCTGCATGTCTGCCCTTACTTTAAAGCATTATTTTAAAAATGTATAAATGTATGAAAGGTTTATAAATGTAACTGTCAATTCATCCTGAATACTGTCTTTGCAGGTCCCCACATGCAGACAGCATGTGGATGTGTGTGTTTTTTTGTAGTGGTAGACCACATTTTCTCAACCTGGGAACAGTCTGCTGCAATAGACACAGAGAACTCGCGCATTCCAAACAGTTGCTATGGTGATGAGAAGCACAGCAGAGACAGGCTTGTGTGTAGTGGCTTTCACTCCCCATTAACGTCTGAGACAGCCAGGATTCACCGTCTTAATTTGGCTGCTGTATTAAGATGCACTTTCATCATATGCACTCTTGACATTGTAGAAAATTGGGTTTCACGCTGTAGGATTTCCATTTCATCTCCTTAAAGGAAAAAAAAAAATTAAGGGAACTCCAACGCCATCTCAACAACAACAACAGAAGTATAAGGCTACAGTGAGAGTGTAAAATTATGCATGTCCTTGGACAACCCTGAGAATTTGAATTCAGGATCATGCCGCTTCACACTATTTCAGGTATGAATGGTAATCAATCTGACAAACCTGCATACCATTTTAATCTTCTGGGCCCTCTTTGGGCTCATGCACTACAATATAAAGCAGCTAATGTGTCTGAATAATATACTAGGCTAGGAATACTGACTAAGAATTAGGCCAGTAGTGGTTAGATATAAGCCTTGTAGTTGCTAGAACATCTTTCTGCTTGAAGGTGAGTTAAAACTGCTGTTAAAAGGAGCGGCATTTTTGTTCCAAAAATCATAATGTATGGTTTTTGATTGCGCCATGCATCAATCTTTCACTTGGTTAAGACAAACAAGGTTGCACTATTTCATTCAATATAATTTCTTTATATAATCCTAAGTATTATTGTCATCACTAAGATTATGCTTTTTTTGTATGTGTTGTTTTAATTTGTAGTTACTGCAGACTAATTAATCCCAATGCATGTTGCTGGCATTGCCAGACACCCAAGTATGACTTGCCAGCTATGACTTAATTTCAGTTGATCTCTCATTCTGAAGATAACACTGAATCCTCAGTGGCCAGGACTGGGGCCATTGCGAGATTACACCGTGTGACATCATCATGCAGCACACAGCGTGGCTCATGCCATATGGCCTTATGACGGCTGCTTCATCTGCGCCGGTGACAGCGGCATGCCAATTATAAAAGAGAGAACACTGCAACAGAAGCATGAGCAGGAGAGAAGAGGAGAGCACAATACACAGCACAGACCCAATGCAGTCTCAGTTAATGCACAGCACAGCCCCAATACAGTCTCAGTCAGTACACAGCACAGACCCAATGCAGTCTCAGTTAATGCACAGCACAGCCCCAATACAGTCTCAGTTAGTACACAGCACAGCCCCAATGCAGTCTCAGTCAGTGCACAGCACAGACCCAATGCAGTCTCAGTTAATGCACAGCACAGCCCCAATACAGTCTCAGCCAGTACACAGCACAGACCCAATGCAGTCTCAGTTAATGCACAGCACAGCCCCAATACAGTCTCAGTTAGTACACAGCACAGCCCCAATGCAGTCTCAGTCAGTGCACAGCACAGACCCAATGCAGTCTCAGTTAATGCACAGCACAGCCCCAAAACAGTCTCAGTCAGTACACAGCACAGACCCAATGCAGTCTCAGTTAATGCACAGCACAGCCCCAATACAGTCTCAGTCAGTACACAGCACAGACCCAATGCAGTCTCAGTTAATGCACAGCACAGCCCCAATACAGTCTCAGTCAGTACACAGCACAGACCCAATGCAGTCTCAGCTAATGCACAGCACAGCCCCAATACAGTCTCAGTCAGTACACAGCACAGCCCCAATGCAGTTTCAGTCAGTACACAGCACAGCCCCAATGCAGTCTCAGTCAGTACACTGCACAGCTCCAATGCAGTCTCAGTCAGTACACAGATAATAACACCATTTTCACTTCTGCAATACAATAAATCCCGGGCCTCCTAAACAGATAGTGTAGGGAAATGAGTGATCTATCAGCAATGAACAGAATGAATGTTTACCTACAAGTAAAAAAAAACGTGGATCTACTCTACTAGCGGACTGGTGTTTTCACAAAGAAACAGCATTTCCCTTTTAATAAATCACTTGACATTCCCTGACAGACTCAGACACAGTGAGGCAGAAAGGGTGAGAGTCTGACAGAAAGAACAGGCTTTAAAAACATATTTGCACCTGAAATCTGTGAGCCTTGATAAGTGTACAGGGAGAAAAACTGCCACAGCTATCTTTTTATCTCGATGTGTGTTTTCCTCTTCTTATTCTTCTCCTTCTTCTTCTTGTTTTACTAATGAATCCGACTCTGAAGGAATCAAAACCTCATTAAGAAAAACATAAGAGCAATCCCTGCCCCCACAGCCACCTGGACACAATCAGTGATCAGTATTCTTCCTGGAGCGTCACCAGAGTTTACTCAGCAGATGAAAGCGACCCGGGGCTGCCGACAAGCTCTGCCTGTAAAATGCCGCAAAGTCTTGTTCCGTCTGTAAAACAAGCTCAGATCCAATTATAAGGCTCACCAGCGTTCTTCTTCTCCCAGACCCAGGGCTGGGTGATGGTCAGAGAGACGCTGCAAATTGACTGGCTACGCTGAGTCCCAAGGAGTTTGAACGCACCCGTCTCATGTGAAGAGGTGTCTAGTTTGGGGTGTCTGACTTAACCAGAGCTCAGGATGGATTTATCATTTTGGACTGAACGGAGGTTCAAACTGTGCAGTAACAGCATTCAGATGGGCTGGGGTAACAACCACAAAAGGTTTCAACATGAGCAAATCAGCGTCCAAATCAGCAACAGTATATACAGAACACACATTTGGGAACAAATAATGTGTCCCTGCCTCATAAAAAGTCATTGGCAGAAAGCTAGATTCACAGCAGGCTGAAGCAGGTTATTTGTGTTCCAGTCCTATTTATAAGAATCTCATAGAGTAAAATGCAAGTGTGAACTGGTCAACATAATTTTCATTCAAAAATTCCCTAATGAACTACATTTTTTTCACGACTTGCATAAAATTAAAGATGATGCATATAACGTTAACATATAATGTTAACAGAAAAAAAAATAATGCCAGATGGAATAAAAAACTGTCTAGTCCACATTATTTAGAAAGAATACTGTAATAAATTGTCAATGCAGATTTTGGTTGTTTTTGCAATATGTTGCTACACACTCTTTGTCAGAGAGGCAATAAAGATTTGGTGAAATTACTCTACTGGTGAAACGGTCTACTAGTCATAAACTATCATTAATACAATGCTATTCCATCTTTAATTCTTATAAAATGTTAATCATGCACACTTAGTCTGTGACCTCAGAGGAAGTATTGCACATGCCACAATAATCCATCTAAAATCACTACATTGTAATGGAATACCATCTCTAAGGAGGAATAAATACTCCTTTCAGTCACCACAACCTGCGTTGTGACAAATAATGGTGGCCACAGTCTCTCGGGAGAGATTGCTCACGTTGACTGTAAATCTTATATTGTTGTTGAACGGCTGAATGACTAAGGCCCAAGCTCTACTTCCTTATCAACACAGCTTCCTTCCTCATGTCAATGGAGGTCCCCCTGAGCACACACTTACCAAGGTGGCCAATCTCATCACTGTATTCCCTGCTGCAAGCCAATGAGAGAAGAGGCAGCCAAAGGGAGAACTGCTTTAAAGGACGCAGATCAGCTAACATGCATATAAGAACAGTAAGTTGCTTGTTTCCATCTTTCCACCGGCAATCAAACAGCCAAACGGCTGACAATCGAATAGCTGAGATCACTGAAGAAGAACTGTGTATGAGGAAATGACTCAGTGTGTGTGCAAATGCAAAGTTAAGTTGCTTGTGCAGACAGGGAGATGTGTGTTAGCCAGAGCACAGAACAGCAGCCTGCTGAATCAGTGGGGCCTGGAGGCCATCTGGGCACTGCTTGTGAGTCACAAGGTCACACAGAGACAGAACAAACAGAGAGGACACTCACCCAAGGCATGCTGGGAAAAAAACCCTTTCAGAAGCACTGGCACAGCATGATGGGAATTTTTTTTTTTTTTATTGGCGCCTAGCCTTTCGATGGTGATACAAGATCATAAAGCTAGGAAAGCATAGGGACTCTCAACAGTATGAGTGTAATCAGCTTACTTTTTTAACTTGAATGGATACACTTATGTTCTATTGTGCTGGAAGTCGCTCTGGATAAGAGCATCTGATAAATGCATGTCATGTAATGTACTTTACTAAAATATTTAAATAATCGAAATGGACAAAACTGACAGCTGCATTCTGGCCAGTACATTGTTTACCTGTCGGTGACTCAAGCCCTTTTGTATTGGTTGCCCCTGACTCAGAAGATGGTATGCAGTGGAAGAGAAACACATGAGCTCATATCCTCTGAGAGGGCTGGTCTCTGAGGTGTGGCGGAGAATGTGAGAAACCAGTGTTTACTTCTACGATTAGGAGCTGTCTGACATGCCAGCCTCACCCATAAACACACAAATCTATGAAATGCGGTTTCAGTAAATACTGATTACTGATTGCACATCATCAGCTGCCAGATCATACTGCATCTCACATATGCAAATTCGGTATATCGAATTTCAAATGTATTTTTGTGCAGTTTCCCAAACAAATGAAAATATTCAGGGAATCATTTATTTTCTGGAAATAAATTAATGACCAGATGATGGCATGGAATAAAGCAAGCTTCATATACCTCAGAATGGGTGGAGCTACCAAGTTTTGTCAGATACACTCTCGTCTGAACCAACAAAAGAGTTTTGCTCCAGACAGCAAAGTCTTTTGATTGGTTCACAGGGGGAAGCTCCACCCATTATGGAATTCAGAAAGCTACACTCTCCCATCACAACATGAGGCTATTACAAACGTAAGGGAAAGGAAGTTTATACTTTTCATGAAATGAATTTAAAACGAGGGAAACAGAAAAACATCATCATATCCATCTCTTAATCTTATAAATATGAACACAACACCCCTCTATCACTGAGGACACCGAAACAGGATGGCCAACCACATCCTCCAGCTTCAAAGGTATCACTGTTACCAATACAAGTGCACATGTGCCGCAGTGTTATCAATCTGCTGATCACAACCGCTGAGCACATTAACCAGCCAGGACATACCCTTGTCAGTGAAAAAGAGCTGCACGCAGGCTAATACTTGTATGCAGTAATGCTGGACTTGGGCTGGGTGGCAGTGTAACAGAGTGGTATAGGGCTCATAACCGAAAGGTTGCTGGTTCAATTCCCTGCTAGGGCACTTCCGTTGCACCCTTGGGCAAGGTACTTAACCCCCACTTGCCTTAGTAAACATTCAGCTGTATAAATGGATAACACGTCAAAACTGTAACCTCTGTAAATCGCTCTAGATAAAAGCCAGTAATTCCAGTAAAAATACAGCTGAGCAAACGTTTTGCCAAATGAGTAGAATGTTGAGGTGTAAAAGCTGTCCCGCACAAAGGTGTCTGCAAAGCAGAATAATGTATTGACGATTCAGTAAAGCTGGTATTGATCTGTGAAAGAACTGTCCGCATGGCAAGCGTGAAATATAATTAAATGAGGTTGACACGCAATTCCTCAGAGTGCTGTTTCCTCTGTATAATCTGTGAGCACTCCAGAGAATACTGGAGCACACAGTGCACCTATGATCAGGAGAGCACCTGGAATCATAATGTAAAATGAGACTCTGACCTGCTCACCCCCCCCCCCCCCACCCCCCCCCAAGAAAAAAAAGAGGACAGATACAATGGAGGGTCACACCTGCAGTAGAGAGCAAAGGCTAAGTTTACAGGTGTGCAGTGTTCTGTCACCAAGAGCTTCAGAGTTTTGTTGCAGGAAGAGCCTTTTGCTCTTGGATTTTGTGAACATGCCACCCACCACGTAAATCAGAGCATACCATTCTGTCTTTAAGCACAGATGCGCGGCTGTAATCCAAGGTTAGTGGGTGGAAAGGCTTGTAAGAATGCATTGTTTTCACGTGTTTCCATTGGTCCATTAGCAAAGAACAGTCTTTTGTATGAAACTATGCATTATTCAGTTATACTTTTGTCCATAAGGCTGAAGGACTGTCAGTAGCAGCTCTGTCCCCACTCTGGCTCCAGAGATCTCAGGTGGGTCTGGATTTCTTCACTTATGAGCTCAAACTTAATTCTTCATCTTCAAGTTCTTTAATTCCTTAGTATAATCAAATATAACTTTCCACTTTAGTGCATATGCCCACATTTATTACATATTGTGCAAATAATTACCCTGCACATTAACCCTTGTAAATGATGAAAACTCCAAGACTGAGCTCTGAAGTTTTAAGTTTCTATCCTACCTTATTTATCTGCTTTAATTTAAGGGTTGGACCTGCAGTGCTGGTGCTGTGAATCATGTACCTCTCATGGAATGATTTCTGTCGACGCTACGCATCACCGATCTCTTTTGTTTCATGAATAAAGCAACACCCAAAGCGGTTGTAATGTGAGAATTCAAAGCTTGACAAAGACGGCATTATCATGCTGTACAGTAAACTGCTGCGGAGCATGGAGGACTAAGCATGCTTCAAAGTGCCCCCGCAGTCCCAGAATGCACCAGCCCCCAGGTGTGGACACAATGCTACATTGTTGCAGCTCAGGCACTGAATCACAGTTAATTATACGTAGGTAGACGGGGCTCCACAAAACTGAGAATTTAGTTAACCTCAGGAACTTTTCTTTGTGCCATTAAATCTGTAATTTAGAGTAAATTCTGCAAAAGTATAAACGTGCCTATTGTATTATTTCATAACAGTTCCTCTATCGCATCTTCAGAGACAATAATGCTAGTAAAGTTCAGATAACATTCTCTGCTTTTAGACAGAAATGTCCCTCGGTAAATTCCTTCAACTGTTTGACCTTTTTGGCTTCTTGGTTTGAATACCATTGGCTGATTAAATGGCTGAGAAGTACTGAAATTCTGTAGGTGGCAGGTCTATCAGACCCAGTCAAATAACAGCTCACTTCTCAGTAACCGTAGGAGACAGTACAGATGCATTTCTTTCACCAAATCAAACAGAATTCCTTTGCCAACTGAAGAATTTTGCAATTCACTGACCCATGGTTTTCCATTCAGTGACTGGCCAGCTTGACCTGACTTAATAGCACACATATTTACCGGTAATAAGACAGCCAGCAGACAGCTGTTTCACATTTGGTTTACTTCACCACGGATTGCTGTCTCACATTCAGCTTTAGCCCTATTTAATTTGTTTTGTATTTTTCATTTTTAGCTGATTAGCCACGGAATGCAATTAACATTTCGGGTGTCTATCCCCTCTCTGAGCTGTGCAGCCGGGGGCTTCAGGCTCCAGCGGGGCTTAATGCATGAGGTGGCAGAGAATCTTTGCTTCTGTGGAGGTGCAGGGGTCCAGGTTCCATGGAAGCAAAAGGGTGCGTGCTCCGAACAGCCGCAAGGGGCAGGTCACTGCATTTCTGTGACACGCATGGCTCATGTTAGACTCATGCGCTTTGCAAGTCCACCCTGCAATAACTGCCTTTGCGCTCAACAGGCAAGCGTTGATGGGAATTGGTTTCGATCAGCAGTTTTTTTCCCTCAGCACACTGGTTTTTGTCACATGTTCTGAATTGGGGAAAAACATGCAATTTTGCTGTTTCATCATTCCTAAGTAGAAGGCTGTTATGATTACAACAGCAAAAAACAGCACTTGTATTGAATTCTGACTATATAAATGCACAGTGAAAGTAGATAGATGGATTTCCATCAAAAACCTTCCTTATACAATATAATGCACTCAACTGGTTGGAGTGCTGCCTGTGAGATCAAAAAAAAAAATCACTGAGTTTCCCTTAAAATGGTTAATACATTTAAACTGGTCATTGAATTCATCCAACACATGAATTCAGTAGATCACTGCATACTGTGGGATTCACATGAATCATTGCATGTTTCATAATTATACTACACTGCATTACATTACCTGCATTTAGCAGATGCTCTTATCCAGAACGACTTCCATCACAACAGAAGTGTAACCATCAGACCAGGCTCAAAACACCAGGCCAGTGAGTGTGAGCATAACATTATTCAAGTCCTAATAATAAAAATAATCACTGAACAGAGCACAGGTCTGAGAAAGCACTGGAGACGTCATACCTGGTGTACAATGATAATGAGAGCACAACATGCCTCCCTCCTCTTCTGTGGGGTCAGAAATGCGGGGATTACTCAGTCATTAATTCAAAGTCCGGGATTGTGCAAATCCAAAGGCTCCGCCATAGCTGGGATTACTGTTCCAACGGACGCAGGAAAGCCCGAAGACAATCGGGATTTTTGTTTCCAGGCAATGACAGGGCGTGCCTCGAACAATGGGGCACTCCTTTCTAATGTGGTCAGAGCGGATTAGGCGAGGGGCGGCCGGCTCGCAGAGAAAGCCTGGCAGATTCCGCGGCGGGAATCGGATGGGATTTCGCGATTATGACATCACATGTGCCAGTGAGCCTATTACCGCTGCTGAGTCCTGCGGATGGCATGAGTAGAAGGAAAGCACCTTGTGACTGCGGTTCTCCTTTGAAGCGCGCTGCATGTGTACAAAGGAGCTCCCCAACTGTCTAAAGACTGGCCGTATCATCACATCATATGACCACAGGCACCAGCCTACAGCTGTGCCTGTACACAGGGCACTCCAGGACATAGAGTACCACGGAGATGAAGGGATTCCAGGCTTGTAAGCATTTAGCTACGCCATGAAAATATGCTGTGTGTATCTACCAGACTGACAAGAGCAAGCATTACACCAAGCAGCCTGACACAATCATTACAGCAAAACGTTTCATCTAGCCTGGCCCAGATTCAAACTATGCATAATGCACTTTGTCCCAGACTCAGTGAGCAATGATAAGCATGGTTTTATCTTTTCTTTTTCAGAATTTGTGTGTTTACTTCAGCAATGTCTGAACTCATAACATTACGCAAGAAACAAAACCCGTGAATAAGTACATAAACAGAATAAACACCTGGTTATTCGTCTACTCAAACTTGAGGCCACACTCATCACATTGAACAGACACTTCTGCCAAAAATGTTATTTGTAAATGTAATGCAACACATCTTTTTGAATCAGCTTTGACTTATAAGAAATGAGACACGGCTACACTGCTTTGCCGTTGTCCATCACATTCACATGGACAGATCAGCTGTGCTGCTCTGAAGCAAAAATGTACATGCTACACGTAGCAATCAGGGGACGTAGGGAGGTCTCCACAGCTCGGAGTAATTTGCACTTCCCAGCATCACTTGCTGCTCCTCCAGCTCCACTCCAATTCTCAGCAGCTTTGCAGCATGCATGGCTGAAATTGCATGTGCATCCAATTCCCACTGTCAGATGCTATCTACTCCTGTTCTCTGCATTTCAGAGCATTTAACCACATGCACCATCTTTGCTGTCATTACCAACCAACATGGACCCTGTGTATATAACCACATTTCAGAATGAAAATGCTACTCTCATAATCTCTGTACCAAACCCAGCTTTCAGATCTTCATCCTAAAGTTCAAAAGCAGTGACTGATGAGAGGTCACATACACCCCCAGTCATCTGCCCCCCCCCCCCCCCTAGTTAAACATACAGACAGACTGACATCTGATGTCCTACCACACAATACTGAGAAAAAGAAAACACTGTGGGAATAACAAAAAATGTAATTCAACTGCTTCATCAGTAAAATACCAGACCTGATACTAAAATGAACAAAATACTCTTGTTGGAAATACTTTTTTTATTTCATGAATTACTTACTTATTTAGCAAGAACTGTAGCCCCATATTACAGATAACAGCGCCTTGAAATGGTTTGTGCTCTTTTTTTTTGGCTTTATGCTTGTATGTGCCAACAACCGGCTTTGCCTTTTTGACTACATTCAAGCCAAATAATAACAGAACATGAAATACAGTAACGCCAAATACACGACAGCTGAAGAAATTACCCTGTGTGTTTGTCTATGCCTTTTCCCATCGGTCACGCTCCAGCGCCTGTCTATAATTGTGTTTACCAGCAAGCGTGAAAGAAGGGATAATCTCATGATGGAACAGCCACTGTGACGTTACATGAATGCAAACCAAAGCAGAGCATGTACAGGAATGGCATGTATTCACTGAAAATGAATACAGCCACGGGGAGCACTCAAGGGTGTGTACAATCTAACCACAAGGGGGATTCAAACTTTAGTGAAAAATTTACTGCATCATCTGTTTATAAATTTATTTTATCACATGATTATGTTATTATACTACGACATAATTATGTTTATTTATCACAGAATCTTTCTTATTTATTACATAATTAAGTTCTACTGCTGTTCTAAGACAAAATGACAACAATAACAACAAAAGACAAAAATGTGATGCTTCCTTCCCCGCAGCTTTGAATAATGGGCCAAAGCACTTAATCGCTTCTTTCAATTGCCCCTTAAGATGATCAGGATGAACTGAGATAATGAGGAATAAGTACAATGCCAGATGTTATGCAATAAACAGGAAAAAAAACCTTTTATATCAACATCACAATATGAACACGTATGCCATCTGTCGAAGAGCTTAAATGTTAATACATTTCACATATTTAATGCTGTGAGGGCTATTTCTAAGTAATGTAAGACCAAAGAAATGCAAGTTTGAAAAACAGAAGTTATTTGACTTGTATAAGCACTTAACTTTGATGGTGCTAGTCACCATTCAAACAAGACAACCATTTAAAATTAACTTAAGCCTCAGCGAGGGTTTAAAAAATGGGTCTGTCTACAGTTCGCATAATTAGATCCTCAGCATTGTGCCCAAGAAAAAATCCATCACTCATTACTCACTGCTTCCTTGATTAATCTGTTCATAAGGGGTAGAAAAACATCAGATATATCTACATTTTTTCATCAGTGAAGACGTGAATTATTCAGTGATGAACAATTCCATAAAACCATGTGCTTGCTTATATGACACTCTTTCAGGATAGTGTGATCTGCAGAAATGACTGTAATACAAGGAATTTGACACTGGCTCAGCCATGCCTAAACAAATTACATCAGATAATCTGTCATTCACTGGTGGTCTCTCATGTAAGGGCATTGAGTTCATTTGCAGATCTGGAGAGAACATGTTACACATTGCAGAATACTACTACACTGACATTACACTCCTCTTCAACTCACACTGCCAATTTTCAAGTTTCTGATTCCTCCGATTCTTCTAATTTTAATGTTAAACGCAGCTGGAACCACAAGGTCAGTGTCAGAGTGTTTTGCATGAAACATGTGAAATTTTGTGTTATCTAAATGCAAAACTAAAGTGGAATCCCTAGAGCACCGTGGGTGAAAATGTTGGTTCACTGTATCCTCTGACAAACAAATTAGCAGCATTGCCATTGTATTCAAATGTACAATCCTGAGTGACGGGTTTTTTTTCTTTTCTTGTCAAATACATCTTGATTTAATGCAACAATCTAAAAAAAAAAAAAACATTTCCACATTTATTGGGTGTTCACTCTGACCTGATGTTGTAGCCTCGCTTCACAGAAAATGGCTTGTAGCTTTAATGTGTCAGTGAACACCACAGGTCACCGATGGCAAAATGCAATTGCATGGCATTCCAATATAATTCACACTGTCACTGATTTAATATACTAACTGTCCAGTGCAACTTCATTTTGGTCTTGTGCAAGGACAGTCATTTAACACAACACTTTCATCGCAATTAAGTCAGTTACCAAAGCAATGCCTCTAAATATAATTAGTGGTTTCTTCAACTGAAAGGAGCTGACATTAAACCATCGCTTTGCACACCCCCCTGCTGCAAGCCCTTCCAGCTGAGAAGCATTTTTTAATGAAAAAGTCAATCCGATAAATGGTTTGCAGCTTTATCGAACACGCATCTGGGTTGTACACTGTAAATAAACGTGGGATTTCACCGTTTGGAAAGAGTCAAACGACAGTCTGGCATCTGTGTTTCAGACGGTTTGCTCCTGCATGTGAGGGGTACTGCACTGTGAACAAACTGGGACAAACGATTTCCAGACATCACAGGCATTTCCTTTGCCTCAGGCGCATTGATCGACTGCTGACAGCTGACGGAACGTGACACAAAATCATTAGGAGATGCAGAAGCTTCAAAAGGTCAGAGGCTGAAACCCATTTCTTTTCTACTGGCCGTTTATTCCCCAAAAAAATTATAGCCAGGATATGCTTCTTAATCACTTTTCTCTAACTTGTTGAAAATGACTGGCTTATATCATGAGGATATGTGCTATCACTTCAGAATTTGTTAGCTCACATGGGGCCGCAAATGCAGCTCAGTGATGGGGTGTTTTTATCTGACATTTTCCTCTGGGCACTGAGACCACATCAAATCCCATATCTTTAACTTGATCCACTGAACCGTGTTCCTACAAGACAAAGGCAACCTTTTATTATAAGAGGGTCACACTGCAAATCCCTTTGGCTGATTCTATAAACAGTACAATCTCACCCTCTCTACCCTCTCTCTTAGGATTTGAGGACTACAGAAAGAGCTATTTGCTTCCCATTTCCATAATGAGTTATTTCACTCACACTTCACAGGCGAGTCAAGCTAAATATATACAGCCCAGCGCATAACAGAGTGTATTTTCAAAACAAGTGTTTATGTGCTGGAGAAGCATGTGTGAAATGTGTTCCACATAGTACCCTTCCACAGTAATGCACCACAGTGGCACCATAAACAGTAATCTGTGTCATTCGGCTATGAAATGCATCACTGACCGGTAAGCATTTTGTGGATCTGTTTTATTTTGCATGCCTTTATTCACAGGCAGACCTCTATGTATTTGAAGCGTGTTTTTTTTTTTTTTTGATAGTTGTTGATATGGTGGACCTCCCGAGAAATGCACTGGCATAGATGGTGAAAGGTGTGATTTGTGGGCAGATGAGGCGGCAGTGTACTATAGTGGAAGAGAGCAGAGTTCATAACTGAAATGTTGCTGGTTTGAGTCCCACTGGGGCACTACTATTGTACTCTTGGGTAAGGGGCTTAACCCAGAATTGCCTCAGTAAATATATAGTGGTATAAATAATATAACATGTAAAACATGTATGGATAACATGTAAAAACTGTAACCTATGTATTTCACTCTAGATAAGAGTGTCTGCTTAAATGACAATAATGTAATGTTTGGCGGTTATGTTTGCCATGCTGACCACCAGCTGGCTCATATGGCCCCATTATTTTACCTTGTTGTAAGATGTTTGCAGTTTTATATGCATACCACGGAAAAGTGGAGTCAGCTGAAGGATGGTTCTCTCCCTGATCCCACAGTGTGACAGGGAGGGGTTCGGGGATAGTATATAGGTAGGTCCTTGGGTATAAGTACATCAAACATTGTCAGAAGTTCAGCAAAATAGAGAGGCAGTACTCCACTATAAGTAGGGAAAATGACAAAAGATGAAGTACTGTGTCATATTATGACCATTCCCTCTGCGTCTGATTTGTGAAGATGGAACCTGCACAGCGATCTCACTCTGGGGAATGCCTCAGAATCTGCTGTCCCTGAAAATACATGCTGTTTAAAAAAAGAATGCAGGCCTTGAATGGGGTTGTTTTGTAAATCACCAGCTGCAAATGAGCTACTCATGAATATCTGCTGATCCCTCAAAATGAAGGAGCTCATTTAAGCTGTTTTTTTTTTTCAACAGCAGATCAATTCAGATGGCCCTCAATATTGCTGGAGCTAACAGAAGCCATTTTCCCTAAAGACTGCTCACATGTGCCTCTGCCTGATAAGGAAGCTCTGTTGTTGTCTCCATGACTACAAGCTAAGAGGGCATTCCCAGCACAGTGAGATATTAACAGTGTAATCAGCATGTCTTCATGCAACACCTATAATCATCTTCTGACACTGCAACCAGATATGGAGTGCCCTACAAGTACTACATTGCACGGCTTTTGTGCTCGGTGTCATTTGCCACATGAAATATTGTAAAATGCTAAATCCAGCCAACTGAGGTTAGAGGATATATACTATATGTGTATGTGTGTGTGTGTGTGTGTGTGTTCTATTTCTTTCTTTTTATGTATTTATTTTACAATCCCAGCAACATTATTGTCAGCATGAGGGGATGATGGAAGAAATTCTAGCCCTCTTGAAAAGGTCTGGCCGTCCATCCTTCACTTCTGCCCTTAATAACAGATATTATTAAATGTGTCAAATCCATTTCACGGAAAAGCATCAGGTTTTCCTTTGTGCTGTTTTATCGCTTCTGTGCAACACACCCCTCAAGTGATAGCACTGGCCAAATGTCTTCCTAGCAGCCGCAATGAAACAGAACCACTACGGCTTCCCCCTTTTACAATGATACATTTAAATCACCACAATCTCTTACTCGCCGAGTGGAGAGTCATACATCAACCGCCCCTCCCCACCACCCCTACATGTGTTAAGCCCAGTGCACTCTGGGATATGAGGAATTGCAGGCGGACAGCAATTTATCCACTCTGGCTGGTTCTATTGAAGCACAGAGCGCCACCAATTCAGCATGCAGCTCGGCGCGATCATTGAAAATGCCATCCTGATCGATGCCTGTCCATTATGCATTTATCCATACAAATGACTGAAGGAGATCCTTCTGGCTTCATGAGCTAAACACGTCATTATTATTCCCCATTCATTTCAGATCACCACCAGTACCTGCATCCTTCAGACTTGACCGTTTGCTTCGCGATCAGCATCTGAACCCACACGTTGAATAGCATGTCACACAACAGTTGTGAAAATGGATTAGTGAGAACTCCCCCCCACCCCCGGGGTGTTCCTCAGGGCCCTGTCCTTGGCCCCATGTCATAAGTCACCCAGGTGAAAATGGAGGCTTTGTCAAGAGTTATCATCATGACACAGCCCAGCCCATCACTGTGTGGAAATCTGTGTCCCTGTGTGAAGGGTTTATCTCAGTCAGATGACCCTGAACAGCGCTCTTCCTCTGTATTCTTAATTGTTACTGCATGCCTTACGTCCGTCAGCTAAATAACTTCACTCACGAGATTTCAGCTGATCTGTGACTGCCGAGTAAACATTGTGCTGGTTATCCATTTGTACTATGAGATTAGATTGCTGGATACCCGACTTGCTACTTCCGTCAGGAATGTTGTAGCCAGCTAGCTAGCTAGCTAACGTTTGATTTGAGCGTCCAAAATGTACCCAGAAATGTACCCACAGTGAATGTATCTATGTGTGCCTTATAGCATGTTACATTACATTACGTTATTATTTATAACAAACCATACCATAAGTACGTGCAAAATGTCTTTAAGGATGCCTTATCATCGCTCATTTTAGGTTTTCCTGCACAGGAGAGTCCAGCTGTTGCCTTTTACCCATTAACCCACAGTTTAGTTCAGTTTCTTATCTATACTTTCCCTAACTCCCTGCCCTGTTTAATTTATTTTGGGATACTTAGAAGGGCGGAAACAAAACTTTCAAAGAAATCAGAATCTTGAAAAGGTCTGACATTGCGATGGCAGTAAAACACATACACATATATATATAGCAATCACATGGTGGATGGAAAACCCATTCAGGAGGATAGGACTCTTGTTCTCTGACTTGCTTAAATAAATCCTTTTAGGTCATGCATTCTTGCAGTCATTCAATGCTTGAGTCAGACAGCTTTACTCATGGGTATTCCCTGTTTGCATAATTTCTCGCTCTCCATACGTCAGGCAAATCACACTGTTTTGCAATATCGGAAAGTGTTGCTGTAGATGGTGGATGAGGCTCCTGTCCATTCCTATCAACAGTAATATCTAATGTGCGATGCAGTTCCTGCTCCCGCCCACTACCATCCATATCTACCACTGTTACTTTGCTCTCTCTCTCTCTTTCACTTTAATATATGTGTGTGCGTATGTATGTATGTATATATGTCAGAGAGAAAGGAAAACGGAAATGTTTTTAACACATCCGTTGACATGTTTTGCACCTCTTGATAAAGTATACTGATGCCGTTACGATGGCACAAAGGAAGGCCCCATCACACCATTCAGTAAAAGAATGAAATGTAGGTCCCAGGAGGTATGGAGCAAGATAAATTGCATCAATTCAAGCATGATGCACAAACAGAGAACTTTTCCACTAGTTTTAGAGAAGTACTCCTTTGAGTTTCATAACATAATGTCATTCTTTCAGAAACAATTTATCACTCTGTACTCAGTGAGTATTTTTTTCTTTAAAATGAAAGATGTTGCAGCTTTGGAGGTCAAATTGCCAATGATCTTGAGTGCCTGCTCATATAAAAGTCTGTTATGTCAAGTCCATCAGCCGTACTTACCATCACATCCAACATGTAAAAAGCCCAAGACTCCACATGTCCCATCAGACACCAGCGAGAGAGGATCTGAGAGATTATTGATGAGAGGTGATTAAAATTTCATTTCATGACGCTAGAATGAGCTTTGGTGTGTGCTACTGTTGAGTTTCATTTGCTTGGTTTGACACAATTCAGGCTGTCATACCATACAGAATATGGAGGTGAGCAGCATTTAGAGTTCCTGGTCCCAAACGTAAGGGGACACAAGAGGTCCCCTGTTTTGGGTGTTCATTGCCCACAGGGGAAAATGCATGGACCTCTCACCAAGCAGGAATCTCCATCCTCAATGATCATTTTTCACATTAAATGTAGACTCAGGCATGAAACTTAATGTCTCAGAGCTGAATCTAGTTGAAAGTATCCTTGACCTTAAGCAAATGAAAGTGGATCATTGCAACCAAATTTCCCCTTAAAATGATAAATCAGTCAAGGATCCCAAATAACTAGTTCAGCAACGTGTTCCCTCTGAGTGTCAACTGACATCAAACTGGGATCCCACAGTGGCAGAACAATTTGGCTTTGTTCCACCAAAGATGGACGTTCGGAAGCTTCCTCATCACACCACTTTCACGCACTGTGCAACTCACTGAGGCAATGACCCTCCACTGGGTATCCAGTTCCCTGCAGTGCACCATGGGACTTGTAGTGCAGGTGTATCAGAGGAATGCTATCATCTCGCTTCAATGCTCCATGACAAGCCCAGATGCTGTCATGGTGAGACAAACCTAATGTATGATCGACAATTCCAAAACAGTCTATAAAAACTGTTTATTCAAAAAATGTTTTTGATAAATCAAAAAAGAGAACTGCCATTGTTAAAGACAATCCGTACAGAAATGATTAACAGAAACTGATCACCTGAACGTGGAACACATTGCATTCTACTGTAGCGTTCTTTGTAACACAATATAAATATGAGACTCTTTGCCTATAATGCGGGGGGAAGCAAAACAATGGAACCAACAAAAAAAAACTTCCGCAAAGAAAAAAGTTTTACAGAAAACAAACAGTTTTATATTAATACTCCGGTTTTAATATTTACTAATAACGTATAGATTGACCAATGTGATTATGCTGGAGCAGGAGAAGGGGCATGGGGTAAAACTGTAGTGCTAAAGCGGATTAGCAATTTCAAACATCTTACAATTTCAGAGCTTCTGGGGGAGATGGATCACAGATGTTAAACAAGCCTGCACACGTTTTTTACTTAAAACCGTCAGAGGGATATAAAAGCCTCAGTACTGTGAAAATTCAGCCTGTCCTTAAAAATCTATTAAACCCATTTAAATGTGGTTTTAAATGGCCCCATGGGTGGTGATGTACAATGAGAAATGAAAAGCTAAGCCAAGCCCGAGGAGCTGGATGAAGCACAATGTTTGATGTGTGCTTAGTATAACTCTCTCATTCAGATTCATATTCAAACACTTTCTGCAGTTCGAATCAAATCAAAGCTCCAATTAGACATTTCAGAAAAAAAACACTAAACACTGTGTCAGATCAATTCCTGATAAATACTGTATTAGCCCAAATGTAGGAGGCAAGCTGTGATTAGAAGGCAGTCCTCATTTTCAAAGAAGAGAATTTAGAAAAAAATAGAAAACTATGCAAATATATTCATCTGGTACACAGCGCACCCACAGCCAATAGCTATGTTATCCACAACAAGTCCCACAATGAACTACAGGAGAACCAACACTGATACGAAAATTTTTATTTTTGCTTTGGCAAAGGAGGTAAATAGTGTCAGCCAAATAGTTTCATACTGGATTATAGCCGCACTGCACTGGACTTTGAATATGAGTTCTACCTCACTCCTGACACCTGTAGTCATTATGGATGTTCGTCAAGGATGACGGGTAACTTCCTGCTCCTCAATCTGTGAACAGTAATTCTGTTTCAACACTCTCCTCACATGCATGTCATTCATAACAAACCCATGCCCCAAAATGGGCCCAACCCCAAACCAACCACAACCAAAATCACCACCAGACCCAGCCAAAGGACATGCCCCATCCTACACCAAAAGAAGCCCCACCCAACACTAAAAAGGGCCCAGTCAGGCACAGGCTGTTGACTGATGCAGGGTGGGGGGGGGGAGTTGCGTATTGAAGAACTGACTCTTTGTGCATGGAGGATGAGAGGCTCATTAAAGTGAAGTAATACTTCCCCTTTCCCTCTCCACCCTCGTTCAGACACACTCAATCAACCATAGGTCTTTCTAATGAATTTTAAATGCACTGTTTCAGGTTAGTACACGGCGTGAGAAGGAATCATGAAGACCGCCGAACAGTCTAACCGTGCTTCCTTGCTCTGCATGGACAATCAAAGGCTAGACTGGTGTGTTTGCGTGTGTGTGTCTGTGTGTGTGTGTGTGTGTGTGTGTGTGTCTGTGTGTCTGTGTGTGCATGCGTGCACAGGCAGTAGTTTTTTAATATGACGACATGTCATAAAAATAGGCTGCCTGTAATACTCACAGGACAAATCACTCCATATGCAATGTAGTTACTAATAACAATTAATAAAAATTATTTAGCAACTCATGAAATGAAAGAAAAAAATGTAAAAATTAAAAAAAAAATTAAGCACATTAAAAAAAAAAATCAGGAGAGCAGATGCTTTGGAAATTGTCTGTGAGGTTGTTTCTCACTGTTAAAAATATCCTAACAGTGTATATTTGTCTACTTCTCAAGAGCCAGATGTTCAGAGAAAGAGAAATGAAGTAAGATGCCTTGTTTTGGTTCACCAGGGCTTGAAAGCAAACTCCCCATGTTCCATCACACCCCCCCCCAGACCACACCAGCAACACTGGCGTATTCATCCACAAACAGCTGCTTATTATGATGAAAAGGAAAGTATGCTGAATATTTTTTTTTGTCCTTTTTCTTTTGTTTTGGCACCCTTTCTTCCTCCCACTGCTTAAGCACTGCAGAGGCTGTTTAAGATCCCACTGTAACCAGCTGGGTGTCTTCCTCATCATGGCAGCAGACACATACCAATATAGAGTGACCTCACGTCCTGTTTTCTTCGGCTGTTTGTGCTACTCATGCACAGCGGTCAGACTCTTTATTGCCAGTTCTCTCAGGTGATGTGAGGCCCAAACCAGAGTGAGCTGGAAGCATTCAGCTGCTTGTGATCTCCCAAGGAAGTGGATTTGCTGCTGGATTGCGCAGCAGTCACAGCCCTTACGGTTGCAGATACTTTTGCAACCCTTAAATAATTCCCCTAAACAACGATTAAGCTGCTCGACGGTTCCGCTGCCCCTAACTTTTGAATTTAATTTCCCCAGTATGTATGCTGTACTGTTACGATTTGGGAAAGAAAACGGGAAATCCAGAGCCGGAAAAAAAGGGTAACCTAATAGTGATTTTGCAAACCTGTTAGGATTTATGGTATTCAACAGTGGCATTTTTGTTTTTCAGAAACACTGTGACTCAGTACAATGACATTACAATTAAGCTGCAATCAGTCCCTGTTGAACAACACTTCCTGGCATTTAGCATGGGCTGTGTGGCTGCACAGAATTGCAGTCTCATTTCCATGTCACAAGGTGCGGTGAATGACCAAAGCATGGCTGTTTCCTCGTTGTTTTTTTTTTTTTTTTCTCAGCTGAATCTGCCTTAGGTGAACTGACTGCAGCAATCAAAGTAAAACAGGATTGACATAATTCAGAGTGGTGTACTTGCACACTGGGGAACAGCTGTGTGATATGGAAGCTGTCACACATCTCCGGGATGCCAAGCAAATACACAGATCACTTTACACCAACGTGAAAGCAAACAATTTGTCTCACATCCTTGTTTTTGCACCTAGATGCTACATCAAAATGTAATCAACAAGCAAAGGAAGACTCTACGCTCTAATGGTCTAAAGCCATCTCTCAATGGGTGGATTCGAAGGCCCAACAGATTCATGTCCTTTTAGCTCTGTAGCCAATATATCAATTTTTCTATGAGGAGCAGGAAAAAAGCTTATATCGTAGGTTTTAGGGTGTATCATCCTACTTATAAGTATACACGTCTGCATCCCCTTGCTTGTGATTTATTGTCACAATAAGAACAACTGCAAATGCAGAAGTCGAGACTTTCCAACAAAAAATGTTTTTTTTTTTTCCAGATGTTATCTTTTTGGTTATGTTTGGTCCACTACAAATACAAACATGTTAGTGATTCAAGTTATACGCCACAATCACAATGACATGGACCATTAGGCGTGTGGACAGTTAAGAGGTTGATATTGGCTCTGTTGATCGTGATATGCTCTGTGATCCTCTACTGTCACTTTTTAAAATGTTACTGCAGTACTGTTTTACAGTTCTGTTGGCAATCCAACAGAGAAAACCCGGCATATGTAGGATAATTACCTTGCCAACAGAGAAGCTAAAAATGAAAGGCGAATAAAAACAGCTTCTAAAAATATGACTCTGTCATCATTTTGTTTTCAGTTTCAACCCATTTTCTGTTTACAATGTTCACATATCAGTTTAAATCCAACGAAATCAAAACTTATTGCTCATATCTTCCCTGTTCCCTGGCTGTGGGAGGTGAACAGCAGGGTTTCAGGGGATAAATGTTTTTTTTTTTTTTTTTTCTGAATGAATGTTTTCTACAGCTAGTTAATGTCAACATATATCCTGGTACTTAACACAGACCCACATCCATCTGCAGATTTGTTCTCTGTGACAGATGCTAAACACGACGATCGATCTACGACATACGCGTTCCTCATAAATGTCGGCAGGTCCTGCTTTCACCATCAGCCACTTCTAGACTCACCAGTTTGAATCCGACAGACAGACTCTGATACAGCCGCTCACACTGCTTCTGATAAAGCAGGTTCTGTGTGTGCAGCGTCTCCAGTCTTTTTAGGAATGTCTGCTTCACTACTGACTTCACCTGATATCCACCCACTGGTTTCAAGAGTGAGGAATTATACGCACAGGCATATTCAATGCCTTAAATGAATAATATTGTGAAGTGCTTTGCTCTTTATGTTTATCCGCTGGTACCAATAAAGGATGTTGATGTCACAGTTGCATAATGTACTGTACAATGTAGTCTCTCTATATACAAAATTGCCACAGCCTCGGGATGCCGAAACAGTTTCCCCATTGGACCCAGCCCAACCACAAACACAGAACAGGTCCTTCATCTGACCACTATAGTATTGTGTATAATTACTTTGAGCAAGTGTGATTTCCTCAATTTTATACCATAGCTTGGTTCATTTCAGTGACAGCCCAACATAAAACTGTGAAACTCAAGAGGAGAAGCACTTCAGACCAAACACTTGCATAATCACATTTTTATGCTGAAGATTCAGTATGATTTGAAAGCAAACCTAACTTCTGGATACCATGTAAAAGCATACATTATTCATCCTGTACCCCCCCCCTACATCGCCAGCATTTGTAATGGTACGACCACATTTTTAATGCACTTTACACATGAGCTGGAAGACACCACCTCAGAAGACAGAGGTGTCTCACCCTTCAGTGAGTGAAAGACTGTGCAGCATATGTGATGGTAACTGACACAGACAGTTTAAGTTGTTGATTCTGTTGGGTCTGCTTGCTAATTTATAAAGCCATTACTGTTCATTTGTTGACTCTGTGTTCATTTGCCAGGCACTGGGTGAATAGGGGGGTCTGGAATTCTTCAAGTAAGTCACACAAGGCAGTTACCCAGTTATCCTGATAATGTCCTATGGTGGTTTGTTGATTGCTTACTGTCTCTGCAGGGAGGTAATCAGTAATCATTCCTACTCCATATGCTAGTCTTTTTTTTTTCTTTCTCAGCATGACTGGATCATGAAAATGAATAAAACAGAAGCTGAGCAATTTTAGCTGATGCAGCACATGCACACACATTACTAAGGCAGTTACAGACTGCCTTATGAATATTATATTTGCTGCCCATCAGAGCAAAACCATGCCCTTGCGCATACATTGAACTCTTTCCAATGCTGGACATCCAGCATCCAATCTTCATGGAACTTTAAATGATTAAGATGGTAACCTCTCTACCAAATATCAGCAACCAAATATCCACATGAGACCTCGAGAACATCCGCCACCATGTAAAAACACAGACTTCACCATCCTGTATTCCAGCATTTCAAACGAGAGGTTCAAACCAGTAACTGATCCTTCAGAATTTTCTTACAACCAAAGCACTTATTTGCAATACCAATTCTGTTTAAATTTCACTCACAACCCTCACCTCCCCTTTTACAAAACCTTTACTTCTACTTTACACACAAACCTTACTCCCCCTCTTCCTCACAACCTTTACTTTAGCCTTCACTTACAACCTTTATTTCATTTTTTTACACAACCATTACTTCTACTTTGCACAGACCCCTTACTTCTCCTTTGCCCATCCCTCATCAGCTTTATTTTAGCTTTTAATCCCAATCCTTACTTCCCTTTTGGTCAATCCTTACTCTAGCTTTTACACTCAAGCGTTACTTTTCCTTTACTCACAACCCTTACTACCACCCTTACTCACAACCCCTAGTTTAGCTTTTACTCACACCTCATTCTTTTCCTTTACTCACAACCCTTAGTTCTCCTTCCTATCAGAGCACTGAGCCGTAAGCATAATAATTAAGAGCTCCAGAACTGAGTAAGACATCCTGACCTTGCAGTGTTTCTCTGCTGATTATTCATCAAGGCAGTAAAACTGGCACTCACGGTGCCTAACAGAGTACATGTGAGCGGTGAATCTTTTATACAGAGCGACACAACTCCACTAATGAAGAGGCAGACAAATTCTCAATTCAGTGGCCGTTGGGGATTTTGCTAAGGGGTTCGGGAATATTAACTAGATGACTGGAATTTGTAAATTGCCTTTTTGTTGTCTTTCACTCTCTCACTCGATTTCACAAGCAATTCATGAGCATTTTTTTGAAGCATGCTCAATATTTCAATTTGTCACTCAGTTTCAATCGACGTCATGCTGCACGCACAAAATACATATCTAGTCCATAAAGAAGCAATTCCTCCATAGCCAAGTGGCCTCTATTCACAAAGCACCTTGTTTTCATCACCACAATCAAACATTGCCAGCTTTGCCTTTCTGTTGGAAATAGATAAAAGCAGTATTACATTAAACGCAACCACACAATGAAAAACAAAAATGAATTAAAATTATGGATTTATAGCAGTATGCAAATATATTTGTTTCATGAAACAGCTTTTAAGTAAAATAAGGAATAAGACTCAAATTTATAAACTTTTATCTAACAAAAAAAAAATGTACAAGCTTTGAAATATTGTCATGAATCTTTGTTTCATTGCTCAGCCACCATCTGATTATCTGGTATTTCAGTCTGTGTAACTCGGCAAGTTATTATATACCTCTGGTGTCTGTAAATTGGGACACAGTAAAATGTAATCAGGTCCTTAATCTCTGTTTGTGCACCACCCAGATCTTAATCCCGGTGGCTAACACATTTTCTGGCTTGAAAATAAGGTCACAGTCTATCTTCATATGCTAAATCATTTATAATTCACACACAACTGGACAAAGCATCTCTAATGCCAGCTTAAGTTATTAACTTATTTTACTGGTGCTTTCAATCAAACAGGGAGAAAACCACCTTGAAGCGATCCATAATGACATGGCATGAATGAAAGACATTGGTCATTCATGCAGCTGATTTTTAAATTCTGACTATCAACAACCTGACCTCAGAAGTAGCTTTTCACTGTCTTCATTACAGTGAAGTCTATTGTGCTCTGTATACTGTTCTCGTGCAAATAATTGACCAGCACAAGTACAATACTGTAATAAATCATCTCAAAAATACATAAAAGCAATGGCTTGGCCCTTCCCTATGACACAGTATGTGAGAGATGCAGAAATGGGAAAGCAACCAGGCTCTTTCTTAAAGAAGGTCTAGCACTGACCAGGGTAGATGCTGCTGCTCCCGCTGTTGCTGTAGGCAAGCTGTTCTGCATATTACCTCCCTCTCCTCCACACCCGATTTAAAGCAAAATGCTTTAAATGTAGCGTTTGTGCCTCAGTCTCCACTCTGTGCTTGGAAGGCACTTGCTTGGACAGAGGGGCTTACCTGTTAGCGCAGACCTCGTGCCAAATGCAGCAGGCACGGCACGGACCGGTTTCCAGACAGCCGTACACAGCTCAGAATGTAATGTGGTTCAGAATGAAGCCCTTTTCACACAAAAGTGGGTTAAAACCGATCTGAAGCTAATCCTGTGTGACTCTTTTGGTCTGGTTTCTTGTTGTTAAATTGAATTCGACCAGCAGAGAGCATTACACAAATGCGATTGGGTTGTAAACAAGGGCACTCCGGTGCCGCTGTTGCTCGCCGCCAGCGCTTTGCAAAAAGAGCCCCGCCGTCGGATGTGTTGTCAAACGTTTTCAAATACACCTCACAGGGGGAAAATCATATGTTCCTGTGGGGGCATATAACATGAACTTGTTTTCCTTGCAAAACGGATCCCGAAAAAATTGCGTTCAAGTCCCATATTTCTCCTTGAAAACTGCAGGGGGAATGGGCATGCATGTCATGATATGCCCATATAAGTGTGCAAATGTGAGAAATGTACCTACAAATCAAACTACAGTATCTAAACAAAATGGGCTACATTATTATTGCGTTATTCTATCACGGAGTGATTGGGTAGGGCGTTTCTACACCTAAAGACCTACAAATAAAAGCATATGACAATATATTAACCTTCCCACGATGGATACAAATCAGCTAAAGCAGTAAATACATTTGTAAGTATTTAACGTATCCCAAGTAATCCCCGAGACATGCTGCGGTTGCAGTCACGCAAGTAAGCGAGTTCGGAAAACTGCTGCTGAGTGTGCCAAATGCTGTCTTGATCTGTTTGTCCCTAATGATTATGTTTGACACTAAACGCTGCACTGAACCAGTTCTGAAAATTATAGCCTTGGGCTACATTTCTGAATTTCCGTACGAAAAGAAGCCTTTAACTTTTCAGTCTAAAGCCTTCTCCGAGGATCCAAATGTTAGAGACAACGGGGAACACGCTACTGCATTCGTCATATTTGAGTCAGACATAACGCTCTCACCACAACCAAAACAGTCTGGGTTTTCATTGCTGATTAGGATCACGTTTTTTCCCCCTGCAATATTGATCACATAAATCTAATCTAATGCTAAATTGCGACGGGCTTGAACGCTATTACAGTGTTTCGCATTATTACTATTAGGATCACCGTTAATGAAGGCGGTACCAGTGAAACCAGTCCAGATAACTGCACGCGTTTCATGCAAATGACCCTATAGCGTACAGCTCGGTACGCTACTTTCCTAATTCTAAGACGTTGTCTGTCTGTGCACTGGTCGACAACAGTCGCAGTGTAAAATAACATAGCCTAATAGCGCATAACATTCAATTTCTGACTCATTGAAACGGTTCGGAATAGCTGGTAAGGGGCAGGAGAGTAAGGAACCGAAAATAGGAATGGGGAGAGGTGTCTGTCGACTCAAACGACGCGGGAGCCTGTTCCACTAACCCACATTCGCTGAGAGTAAGGGGTATTCTCCAGCTGTAAGATTCCGGAGGGTAACACACCGCGGGTATGTTCGGATTTGAATATGTGGTTTCTGCCAGCACACATGAGATACTGCGCTGGACTAAAGACCAAGGCACTGTTATTTCTGCGAAAATGTCCAAATGCATAGGCTACCCGTCGTTGCATCAGTGTTGAGGCATTCACACTCGTATAGTGAGTAGTCAACTGCCCGACAAGCTGCCAAACAAGAATAAACGACGGGACGCGATGCTGATGGAATAGAACATAGAACATTTCGCTACCACAATACAAAATCGATACACATACATCGAACTGAATATGAACTGTGTTTTGATATTAGAAAAACACGCAATGATAACAATAAACATTTCAAGATAAGTGTCAGAATCTTACCGTGGCTGTAGGCAGCAACTTCCCACCGCGTGTAGCAGTAACAATCACGAATACATTCCATACAAAAACAAACGAAGAGAACTCGATTTATATTTCTGACTGGGTTTTATCGGTATTTTTTCTTTAACTGCCGAATCTGTACTGTTGTCAGAATAACCTTACTCCGGCTCTTCCCCTTCCCCTCCTGAAGAGAGAGCCGCCTGGCGCTGCTTTTTAAAATTGCACCAGCGAAGTGCAGGCAACCCCAAGGCGAATGAAATAAGACTATTATAACCCGGCTGGCACCCTCAGGACGCGCGGAATATGACGGCATTGCCAGCCGATCAGCATCAGGTTCAATCCTTTATAATGTATGATTTCGTTTCTTAGTATATTTAATCCCTGATGAAACACGGGTTGATAAACGTACTTTAAAAAAATTCTGGAGCTGGACAAAACAACATAGGAACACCTCATATTGTTTTGATTTGTTTAATTATACCCCGCCGCACACACACATTTTCACGACTAATATTTCGTGAGAGAAGTCTTTATATTTTTTTCCCGCTTAAATTTAGGGGGAGTTAATATATATAGCATTAACACAAACGCCTATTTTTTATTACACTGAATGGACAGTAAACATCTTTAGCACGTATTTATTTCATTTTTTTATATTTGCCTGTGGTTTTCTTTTCTTTTTTTTTTTTACATTTAGCAAAACATCGCTAATTTCGTAGAGACCTTTTTCAACCCCCATATCCAGCCGGAAATACCCCCACCCCTTCATATATTTTATTCAGAAGGGCGTATATCGTGATCAAAGCCTGAAATAGTGCCATCTGCTGGTGAAAAGACGGCACTGATGTTTGTAACTGTTAATAAATGTCCAATTCGGATATTGAAAAACCCTCTCCGGAGCAGGGTAATTATTTCCCTTTTTTCTTAAAAAAAAAATCAGTCTCTCCTTTTAAAAGCTGACATGCCCGCATTACATCCAGACGGAATCGCTGGTTCTTCACAGCTGTACTTCCAAAATGACATTTTAGATTTCCTAAATTTCTGCAGCTGAATGTGTATTGCTGCAGCAGAGACCTACCTGTGAATCAAAAAGTTATTGACAAAGAGTCTTTAACCGATTTTCCTTTCAAACTATTTTTGTATTTTGTGGTAATGTGTTGAAATGCCCGTGGAAGGAGGCTCAATTTGACCTGTGCAAATACGTATATAGTATCAGTGCTGAGCACTGAAACACAAGATTTGCACCAGCACATTTTCCATGATTGATAATGTGATGACCGTGCTGGAGTCTCTCCCCGTAGCTGCTCCGCCTACGCGACAGCTGAGATCCATCCTGCAATTTGGTACTGATTTCTATCACCTGCGCAGCGCCTTCTTAAGGGACGGTTACCTGGCGAAGGATCCCTTTTCTCTCCTGGTTTTAATACTGCAGCTGATCTACGTGCGGCGTTTGTTTGCTTGTTTTTAGTTAGTTTTGTTTCCCCTGTTACCTCTTTTCCTATTCCAAGCTGGCGGGCGGCGTTTTTTCTCGGTTTGGTTTGGTTTAGTTTATGTTGTAGTCTTTGTCTAGATGGGAAAGACCCTGGGTTCGACGCCCTATTGCAGGGTGGCTCAGACTCTCCCCTTCTCGTTTTGTTAATTTGCCGACGCGCTAGCGTGTATCTATTCCCGTATACTTGCTTAACGCAACATTTTCCGGTAACTCTGGTTTGGTGGCATGTTTTTGCATGAGTTACGGGTTTGGGTTTTGTCCAGTGGCGACTCCCCGCGGACGCCAGGGGAGGTCAGTCATCCTCAGAATTAATTTACTTGAGACGTGAAAATCTCTAACGATAACACGTGACACTTTTAATGAACTTTTCACGTGATTATGTTCCAGTTTTGATTATGTAGCCTACCTTATATTTTACGGCGATTATGTGTGTCACTGAGTGCTGTCCACTTTAGCATTTTTATAAATCTCATTGCCTTTAGTTCCCCTGCAGTATGGGGATTTATTTTGGTGCTCTGTTATCCGGTCCCAAGCTGCCCCCATTTCCCTGCAGTTCATGTTTTGCCGTTTTCAACATTACTCCTATTCGCCCTCTAAACATTTGTTTCCACAGTGAGGGTTAACCATCCTGTCCTGCCAAAACTGGGCTCCAAATGACAGGTGTAGCGCTCAGGTGTGGTTAGAATTGGCTATTTTGTTGTCGTGAAACATAAGACGCTACGCTAGGGCAGATCACCAGTGATGTTACCTGGGGTCTTCTGGTGTTTCGGGTCTTTTGAACACTAGAGACCCTTGCCCAGGTGGCCCAGCTAACGTTGATCAGACCCCAGCTTCTGCCCTAGCAGCAATTGTCCATGAGTCTGCCCTGTTGATCCATAGCCACCTCGAGGTTCTCTGCTGCCTCCGTGCTGTTCCTGATGGCTCTTTTTTTCTCTCCTGTGATGCCAAGTGCAGTGTAGGCCCTGCAGAGGGACTGCCCTGCAAAACCCCTGTATCCGACCTCTACCGGCAAAGCACCTTGCCCTCCAGCCAAGTCTATGGCTGTTGCTGCCTAGGCCATCATATTTGTCTTTTCTGCTCAAAACCCTCCATATGTTCCTCTCAAGGCACTGCGAACTCGACCATGACAATGTTCTTGGTTTCCTCCGACACCAGCACTGTCAGACCTGAGAATGGTCTTTTCAACATGCTGTGGGAACTTGAGTTGCCATCCCAAGTCCATCAGCTGCCAGTCCTGAGCTGTGTTAAAGAGCCCTGGTGCCGCTTTGGATGGTTTTTATCAGCCTCTTTCCGGCTTTAATGAAGCTGATGGCTGGCTTTGCTGGGTTTTCTCTCCAGCAGCTGGTGATAGGCCAGTACTGGCCTGCAGTACTATCAGTTCAGTCATGTTAGATCTGGTAAACGCAATGCCTATAAAAGGAGAATTTTTTACCAAGCAATGTCAGAATGTGCCTTCAACTTAAAGCAGAATTAAACCGCAAAGGTACAGGTTACCAGTTAGTTGAGCAACAGTCAAAGCATTCCCTCTCAAACTCCCCCACGATCCCTCTAACACTATAATATGCATTTCACCAACGGGTTTGCTTTATCAAAGTGAATTTTTTTTCTTTAAATTTATAACTACTTTGCCTCACCTATGTATAGTAACATAAACTGGATTCTTTTATTTTCTTGTCTGGTGTTAATGGCATGAGTAGGCTTGTTTTGGTGTTCACAGTGGGGGTGTATCTGGATCGTGCAGAGGCTCAGGGCAGGATGCTGCTGTTGCTGAGCTTATATCACCTCGCCAGCCTGCTGAGAGATTACCAGACCCAGCAGACCAATGCTGTGGCAGCCTCTGCAGTCCCTGTTTAAACCCTCTGTCATGAATTAATTTATCGCTCACACCGAGCTCTCACTCAGCCCCACACCTCTAAGGCAGGCAGGCTGAATAAGTTATTTGGGATCAACTGCAAAATTCTGAGCATGATTTTTTTTTTTTTCTTCCCCATGATGCTTTAAACAGTATAGACTTTTGGAAAGATGGGTAATATTTCATCTGAGTATGCCAGCACAAGTCTTGAATGTTTCTTGGAAATGTGTACCTCCATGAGCAGTTTATTTGAATAAATGTATAAAGATTTCCAGAATAAAATTGACATTTTAATAATAAGTGATATCGGGAAAATCATGAAGATGGGCAGGACTGCTGGCTGGTTGGGGGTGTTCTAAGGACGGCACTGTAGCATATTGGAGGAATCGGCTCATAACCCAAAGGTCACAGAAACAATTCTCAGCTGGGTCACTGCTTTTGTATCTTTAGGCAAGGTTCTTAACCTGAATCACGTTGATAAATATCTATTTGTACAAACTGAGGGCCCCAATGAAGCATATTATATTGCAATGTAACTGTCAAGTTCCAGACAGAAATGTATGCTAAATGTTAACTGAAATGGCATGGCCTTAGGTGCCTTAAAACTTATCAGTATTGATCACATCATACCTTAAGTAATGGTGAGAACTGTGCTACATAATGAAGACTGAGGAGGGACAGCGTCTGACACTTTGTACAAAATTACACGTGAAAGAGAAATGCTAAATGACAGGAATTTGCATGCCTTCATATCTCAATGTGTTTAATCCCCATGGTGCTCAGGCTCTTGTGGACCTCCTTTACCGCACCCCAGTCCCTATAAATATTCCCAACAGAGGGGTGGAATTAATTATATGCATCAGTGCCTGGAGGAGCAGGAACGGGTCACTGAGACAACTTCAAAGAGTTTCCAAAGAGGACGCTTTTTTTAAATTTTCTGATCGGAGCTAACGAGATTTGTCCAAGTGTGTTTTTGAGGACAGAACTGCTGTAAGGTCACGGTTCGTTTGGCTTTCCTCTGGATATTGTCGTTGTGCACAAGGTCAAAGTGAGCTGGAGATGAGGCAAGCTGTGGAGAAGCTGAAAACATGAAGCGTGATGTGGGTAGTGTCTGCACTTTGGGAAGCACAGAATTTAGTAATCTAGGACATTTTTTCTTGAATATTATCAGATCCTTTATCTGATCAAGGTTCTTTTTGGACAAAGCAAGATTACTGGATCTTGCTCAGTGCTAAGCAAGAGAGGAATCCCTATAATAAGTGATCCTCTCTCGTTTGCTTTGTCAACAGCAGCTGAATAAAATGAGAAATCAGCCCTAATCTCTTCCTGTTCTCCCATCCACCCTCTGCCCAAGATGAAACGGGGGATTAGACCAGACCAAAGAGCCCTGGTGAGATTGCCTGTGTAATGGACTTAAGGGAGAGATCTTTGTAGCAGAGAAACTCAATACTCAAGTGCCCCCTGTGGCGTCCGCTGGGGAGAACACCACCTGTAACCCCAGGGCAGAGGGGACGGAGATACCGGGATCAGGGGATTGGCTTCTATCATGGTGGTGGAAATCAGTCTCTGCAGACATGGGTGGTGTGCAGAACATGCATGCATGAGTCTCACACACACTTCCAGACATACAAGAGTGTGGAGTCACAAAACTCCAGATAAAGCCAGCAGCAGTGTGGTGCAGTGGCAAAGAGCAGGGCAGCAGCATGGTCAGATGCCATCACCTGTAACCACTGTCAGCACAAAAACTAAGACAACTCTTAAATGTTTGTTTTAGAAGGTGAAAATGAGAGTATATATTTACTCCTCTCCTCCTGGATGTGTTATATCAACAGTACCCTGCTGAAATGAGCATTAGATCATCAGGAGTGCAGTGCAGAGATTCAGCTTCACACCTCATCTGACACATCTCACACTGAGAAGGGCCAGTAGATTTGGAGTGGAATTCAGGGTTTTTTTATTTATTTTTTTTTAATACACAAGCCAAAAGACAGTAAAATCTGTTGTCAGTGATATAGGCATCATTCCACATGGCAGGGCCTGTCAAAGTGTCATATAATTGCATTTTATTTTAAAGGTGGTCTCGTAAGTACTCAATTGCTGGTCTGGAAATTCTATACATGTGTTGCACTTTTTTTTTTTTTTGTGTTAATTTGAAAGTGCCATGCATGGTGATACTATATACCGAAGTGGGATGTGCTGTGAAGCAATGTGTACACTTATGTGTTGCATGAAGTGGTGGTGTTAGATTTTTGAAGCAGGATGTGCATTGATGTGTTATGAAAAGCTGTGCTGCAGGGATGGTTAAGTATGTGTCTAATGTGCTGCATGTGGCTGTGTTTCCTAAGCATGAATGTTGTGTCCTTTGGTTTTAATGTCACGTCATAGTATTTGTGTGTTGAAATAATGTGTGATTTGTGTATGACTGTCCTTCAGTAATGCTGTGTATTAAGGGTCCCCAAAGTGTTAGCGTTGCATCCGTTGTCTTGTCGGAGATTTGTGCTTGTCTGCAGTCCAAGTCGTGGCCGTGAACGTGGTCTACAGTGGTTTCAGGAGCCAGATGTATTATTGTTCCCAACAGTGATGTGATGTGATCTTTTAAGAGAAATTGTGGGGAATGAAATTAAATTCATGGAAGTTGTTTTGTATTTAAGAATGAAGAAAACTGGTAGGCATTTGTTATAATATACTAAATTATAGAATTGTTATGGTCATTACATAAGGAAGCTGAAGAGTGGGTTTGAAAAATGTGTTTTCTAAATTGTATGTTAGGATTTTAAAATTGTGTGCATGTGTTATGTAATGTGTTCAATAGGGAGAGAAGTAGTACATATGAGTTTTTGGTGGCAGTGTTTCAATTTCTTTCAGTGTCTTCAGAGTAACTCCATGGGTTGTGGAAGGAAAGGGTAGTTCGTTGAGGGAAACGGTGGATTTTTCTGTGACGATACAATCCATCAAAGGAATTTTATGGTTCTGTAGAAAATGGTTCTGGTTAGTGTTTGAAGTGCAGGATTTCAATAAAACATCAAGTGATGGTAATGGTGAAATGTGACAATTGGTAAAACATTTGAAGAAAAATGTTTGGTTTGGAAAGTAAATGAGAAATTGTGTGTGTGTGTGTGTGTGTGTGTGTGTGTGTGGTAATAGCAATTTAAAAATGGCTGCGTTTCAAAGGAACATAGTACTTTGGTTTTGTGAAGTGTCTAATTGTCACTGCGGTGTTGTGTTGCATCCAGGAACAGTTGGCGTATTCCTTCAGAGAATACAAGTGCTTTTTGAAATACTGTTGGATTTGTTTGTAGAGTGACTTTGAAATATGGTTTATTTTTTTTTGCTGAAGTCGATTGGACAAAGCCAGATACATTTGTTGGTGATGCTGTGTCTTGGGTCTTCACCTTCTTTGGTGGAGAAGAGTCCATTTTTTTTGTAGAAGTTGGGGGGGAAAAATGCAGGTATCAGTTGTGGAAGAAAGTGAGGAATGAGTCTGCTGGTGAGGTTAAATTTCAGAAATGTCTCAATGGAACTGTGTCCAAACACCATTTCCTAATTTTGTAAAATCTTCCTGTGTATTTAGCAACCAGAGCATTTCCACACTTTCTGCTGTAGATAATGTTACATTAATCTGTCCTGATTCAATATCCATTATGTCCTGCTTGTGTAAATCTGGAATATCACTGTCAACATCTTTAAATGTAGCTTGTCTTTAGCCTCCAATCTTGTGCCCAAGCATCCTCCAGCACACCATACTCATGTAACATTTCCTCAGCATTTCTGCCTTTTTTTTTTTTTTAAAAAAAGCTAAGTTTACACATTTAAACATCTATGCACTTGCCCAGACAATAGTGCAATGAATATGAAGATTTCTCTATCTTTTTGTCTAAACTCAGTGTTGTAAAATTTAAAGGGTGTTTAAATACCGGTGGTCAATTTCGCAGTTTTTTGACTGTTGTAATTTGTCTGTCCAGCAGGTCGCAGGATTTAGCCATGCTGAACTCTGCTATAGTTGGAAATGTGTTGCAGGGCTGGTGGATTTCTTTGATCTCTCATTTAGTGACAGATTTATGGAACTTCTGAATGATTACCTAGGGGATAATAAAGAAATGATTGGTGTACAGTAATACCTGTAATTCTTGCTGTTGGACAATTGCTACATTCTTCAGTTGTCCAGTGCAATATATTTCAATTGCCCTCTTTTTTACTTTTCTTACAGCTTTCCCTTGGGAATAACTGTCAGCTAGGCTGCAACATTCCTTTAGCGTGACCCATTGTTATTGAAGTTACAACTGCACATCTGCATTTACAAGCTTTCCTTCTCTGTTCTGTCTTCAGCTCAATGCTGGAGTGGAAGATCAAGCTTGCCATGAGTCACTTCAGCTCTCTTTAATGACCTCATGGCTATGTCCCTACCACCGTTGGCTGTGTCTACGCCACCTCTTGGTTGTGTCCCTGGCATCTGTGGGGCCAGGGTGCAGAGAACCCCTTTGACATGATTCATTCAGAGCCACCACAGGTAACATTATACATTTATGCAGCTGGGTATTTACTAAGGCAATTGTGGGTTAAGTACCTTGCCCAAGGGTAGAGCAGCAGTGTCCCAGCAGGGAATCTAACCAGCAACCTTTTGATTAGGAGTCCTGCTCCACTATATCACACTGCCACCTCTATACTGCTGAGCGCTCTCAGGACCAGCCTAGAAAGAGTGGGAAGCCTAATGAGTAGAGAACCCTAAGGCAGGAATGTATCATTGCAATTATTTTGTTCCTAAGCTCATGGGTTTTAATTAAATGTTATGAACTTGTGAAACGTGATGGTGGGCCCATGTATTCTTCCAGCAGCTGTGTTCACCTGTAAATCAACTGTATATTTCTACTAATGACTTTGTACATTACAAATAAACTAAAGCTTGTAGATGGTAGGCAACAATGATTGGTTCAGATGATTGTGACAAAAGGGCCAATCACAGTACTGTGCTCTGCCATGAAGTTATGCTATGTGTATATGTGCATGGTGCTGAAAGAGCACTTGATTTAACATTACAATTTATGACAATACGTGAAATAACCCCCTTCTGTCACGTGTAACAAACTCTTATCTAAGATTCAAAGTGGGTTCAGAAAACTACAAAGAGCTCCTCTGTCCCAAACCAAACTGATCCAGAACAAGCTGAACCAGGGTACTACACCCCATTCGAGGCAGGTGCTAATCGCACCAAACGTCAGATCCCAGACTGTACCCACCCAGAGTACTAGCCTCACTTTAACGTGAAAGGAATGGTACCCTGGGACATTGGCCTGAGGGCGAGCAACAGTCTGGTGTCCTTTCTCACTGATTGCATTCAGGGCGGGGACACACTCTGCCCTGTTAGCCTGGAGACAGACAGGTCCATAGTGATGGCTTCTGTTTCACTTCTTATTGTGTGTTTAATAGCTGGCCACAGGTCACATTAGCATAATGATAAGCGCCAGGTAATGGGAGGGCCTGTTAATGCATCAGTTAGGGGAGAGGCAAAATGAGTCACTTCAATTGCAGCCTCAGTCAGCCATTGTGATAATGATAATGGACACAACTTGCTGATCTTGACCATTGAATTAAGAGAAATAAAAATAACAGGACATACCAATGAATCAATGACTGCTATATGAAACATACAGAACTTTTCTCATGCAACATGAATGTTGAATATAACTATCAGTTGGATAATATACATGAAATGGCAAACATCTGACATGACTCATGTTGGTCATTTATAAGCTTGTACAGTGTTTTTCTCTTTAAGGAAAACCCATAAGGCCACACTTAACTATGAAAACAAAGTCCATGTCCACCACAAAGTAGGTAAATTCCTTAGTCATCTAACCCATACTCTTTGACTATTTTAATTTCAACTAGAATGACCCTGGATGCCCTCTAAAATGTCCCATTCACAGTAAAGAGGGCCCCTCTTCTGGTTCCGTCATGAAGTTTGAGTCTGGGTTAGGTTTATGACCTCAATGCGTTATGAGTGGGAAAACAAATGCAAAAGAAACAAGTACACCCAGTCCTTTCGGTCCGTTCCTGTGGATGCAGAAGGCTCCTAGTACATATTTAACGGGCAGGAACATTTCCCTTTGTTCTTGCTCATTTTTCTTTAAATTCTGCTAGTGTCTATGTATAAGACCGAAACCATGCCAAATGTTACCCACCAGTTAATTGCCAATTATCAACCCAAAGGCAAGCTGTTTTCATCTGAGGCTGACTATAATTTTCCCAATGCCTGTTTGATTCACAAAGCTGTAACGCATTTATCAAAGGAAAAAATGAGCCAAAATTTGGCAAGGGCTGGAAGTGGGACTGTGGACTCCACTTCAGAGGGCTTCCCACTGTATTCTGAGTGGCTCAGGCTCTGAGCTCATACTCCAGCCAAATTCCGCCCCATTTAGGGCTTTTGAATGTACAGAATTTCCCCTTTGTGGTTCTATTGTGCCTGAGTGTCACTGTCAGGCCATCAGGCTCAGTCAGCAAACCCGCATTGTCTTTCAGACGCACCCCTTCAGACTGTACCTGGGCAGTCCTGACACTCAACAGACCAGCACCTGGTGTAAGATGTAATGACAGTTCTTATAACCTCATCTTTGAATTTATATTTTGTTGTTTGAAGATGCTTTGACTATTTTTTCCATCAGGTATTTGATAGACTGTACGGATGTTAATGCCTGTAATGAATCATACCTCAGGGTTATTGTGGTTATTCCATGTAGGAATTCCAAACAAGGGTACATATCTTGGACAGGCATACGCCATACCAATACAGCACCAAGTGAGCAAGAAATGTCATTTCAGAGTTAAAGAATAGTCTGAAATATGAACTGATCTGTAAGTCATAAAGTAGGTGAAATGGATTCCATGGATTCTCGGACTTAAAGGGAGAGATGCTGTTTAAATAAAGACATATGGCACAACCATAATCCTGGTAGATGAATATATTTATTTTATCATAACCCAGAGGAAGCTGTTATAATTTCAACTGTTTGTTTGATCAGAGTTCAAGCAAATGTTCTTTTGAAGAATAGTGTGCCTTGTTAAACTGTCACTGAAAAGGATCTTCCAATGGAAGTGATGCTTCACACCTCACTGACTGCAACTCTATACACCGGTGATTGTGCGAGTAACAGAACAAGAGTATCCAGAGACAGTTTGCCTTGCGGGCTCTCGGCAGCAGCAGTCAAGTTTCCGTCTAGATCTGCACGACGAGCAAGCCTCCACCAGCGCCTGTCACTGTTACAGGTTTCGCACTACCAGTCAGCGGAGCTGAATGTCTGAACGCGGCACCCAAGTTTGTTTTGCCACCGATTTGCTACCTGCGCAACATGACAAGCATCGCTTTTCTTTCAAAGGAACTGAGCTTGTTACCGAAATGTTGGGTCAATGCCGATAGAACACTGCTATCCCCTTGAGCACAACCTTGAACCGGAACAAACAGCAAATGGCTATAAGTATATTGGTATTATATATGAGTAAATCTATGCTGTTCACATCACCATGGAAACTAACATCTACATGGCAAGAAATTTCATAGATAGATAGATAGATAGATAGATAGATAGATAGATAGATAGATAGATAGATAGATAGATAGATAGATAGATAGATAGATCTCAAGTGCAATATATCAACATTGCACATCCTACACTGCACTGATGTCCTTTTTGCACATTTAATGTATATATCCTTTTTTTTTTCCTTACACTCTGGCCTTTTTTATATATTTTCTCTTAAATTTTGTGTTTTACTCCTAACGGCACTCATAAGTGGAAGGCAAAGGAAGAATTTCATTGTACAGGGAACTTGTTTCTTTACTGTGCATATGACAAACTTTGAACTTTGGAACTTTTATAGTACTTATATAAACTTAATCGTATGTTTCGTTTAAGGACAATTATTGACTTTATTTGTGAATTTCAACAATTGAAGTTCGTTTAATAGTCGTTTTATAGCCTACTATGTCCAGTCAATGGAGTTGGGAGGGTGTCTCAAACAAGATTTCACATGAAGTTGAAGCGTGCTGCGGATTTCCTAGTCCACAGAGGACTGAGGATGTATTTCTATTTCATGTTTGCAATTATTACAATTGCTTTATCAACACTGCAAACAATGTCACATTTCGCCATGAAATGAAACAACAAAAAAATCCGATCGTGTTTGGTATGCATGTTTTCTATGAGTTGGATATGAGTTGGAAGTTGGATAGGCCTATAGTTTTCAAAGATCAATATTATAGGGTGGTGTTAATGTCGGTTAATTAAGACACATTTTATATAATGAGGTTGAAATGTTTGCACAATGGAGCTTCCCGGCCGTTCGGATGTCCTTAGTTTTTACATTAAGAGAACTATCCCATATTAAACTTAATTTATAATACAAAATGTGGACCAAGGTTCGGGTGAGTTGCTGTTCCCAGATTTGAGGCCATTATGCTTTCAAAAACGCGCAGAAGGAGGGCCGCCTTGTTGCCAGCGCTTATTGTGTCGCGACCAGGGGCACGAAATGTCCCGTCAAGTTCGTTTTGCTGCAGTCAACGGCCGGGGAACATTCATTTACAAACCAATCAAGACTTGTGAAATTAAAGTAAAACACAAACGAGTACAAGCGCTATTCTTAGTCTGAAACATTTTCATAATGGGGCGAGAGAGAAAAAAACATGGAAAGTGTGCAGAGCGTGTACTTTTCAGATTTATATTTCTTAACCCATCCGGCATTTGTAGGGAAACAGTGGGATAATATTAATGAGATACAAAGATATACATTTAAAGTTTTTGTTAGTGCAACGGTGTAGACCCAAAGCTAAACTGTGTGGCAAAGGTTTGATTTGCTGAAAGCGGAGTGATCCGACGTGACAAGCGGAAAACGTTTCGGTCTCATCTCCATGCTGTCCCAATGTTCTGTTGATTTCAACGGACAAGTCCTCCATTATGTTAATCTTCTGGATTTTAAACGTTCGGTTTTCGTTGATTTAAATCTTGGATTCAATCTAACGGGAATAGGCTAGTGTTCACTTTTTATGACAATACATGCGCTTATACATCACCAGGACATGGATGCTGAAATGACAAACATTCATTAAGACGAAGTGTATTGCTGTTGGATTTATTCTTCGCTAAATGGCCGACAAAATGCTTCCCCTAAACATTTAAACAAAACATGATTACATTTTTAATAACGTGAAATCCAGTTTTGATATCAGAATATTCATTTTAAACGACTGCAGTGAAATACTGATCATTATTTGTACTTAAAAGCTGTTTATTTTTCTACTTCTCTTGCTTTACATTAAGGCACGTGATACAAATGACAGCAGACATATGGAAATCCTTATTGCACAGGTGTACATTTTGTTTATTCGCAGATCTGCCTATGCATATATAGGTCGGTTGCAGGAACATTTCTTTCCAAAACCATCAAAGTGGGCTACAAACTAACATCTTCGCCTGGGATTCTAGCTGCTTTTTTTTTTTTTTTTGAATCTGGAGTCGTCTGCTTTTCAGTTAGTCTAAACCTCAGTTCCACCTTGACCGTAGACTAAATTGCTGTCACTAAAACGATTTGTGAGGGTACCCCCCAAGTGTCCGCTTTCTGTCGGTGGGTTGCAAACCAGTCTGTTTCGGTTCGTGTTACTGGAATCATATTTCAGCAGCGAGCTTTGACTTGGCGAGTACAAACCATGTCCCGACAAGTTATCCTTGTTTGGAGTCAAATCCTCCAAAAGCCCTGAACCAAACTGTCTGCCGTTTAAGCCATGGCTCCCACCAAGCACAGTGTTCATATTGGAGACGAAGGCGTTGAAGCACTGACTGTGTTCCATGGATGGGGGTGATTTTGATTCTGTTGAGGTTGGGAAATGCTTCAGAATCTGGGGAGGTGAACTTGAGATGCCGTCTGTACTTGAAAGCTTACGTCCGGCGGCATCATCTTCACATCTGAGGGGCTCTCCGTTAGAGCTAAGGTTTGCTCGCCTTTTCCGCTTTCTCCTGAAGGCGCCGTTATCGAACATTTTCTCACAGTTCTCATCCAGGGTCCAGTAGTTCCCTTTTCCTATTAAACAAGAGAGGAGAGAGTGAACTGCAAATGACACGACGAAATCCAATTTCGAATGGACGAAATTTTCGATTTGCGCATATATGCTTGGCAGTCGGTCTTATAGCCTACTTCCCCAGCAAAAATACGTAAGTGTAGCCTACTGTACAAAGGCGACACGGACTTAAGTGCATGTATAAAACATTTCAGCACATTTTCAATTAAATAAAGCTGCAACAGGTAGCGCAATGTTGGTAAATGCGTGACTGCTACTGCCATCAAAACTACAAGAAATAGTACCAATGTAGTAATGTGTGCAATATTATAACTATTATACAAAATAACATTTTCGAGCTATAATCTCATTAGTCTTAATTCTAAACTAATTGGAACATTACTCCTGAGCTTTTCCTAAACTGTTCAGACTTGATTTTGTGAACTTAAAGTACAATTAATTGCTTGCTAGACATATCCAATGTGGCCTTGAAGACTGTCTTGAGTAGCATAGATCACGACCATGTGCTGTTATTGATATTCTCACCATGATGCACATACGTTGCTCTTAACAAATCGCATTGGAGTGAAGCGACCCAAAATATACCCAATGCAGCGCAATGAACCTGAACGTGCGCAATGTCAAGACACACAGAAACGCATTAAATGAGAGGTTTATCAACAGATTACTATGTATTAATGCATCATATTAATAAATCGCTTCTTTGTCAGGTTCCACCGTTTTACAGTCTACCAATTCTTTGACCGCTTTAGATCACTTTCATGCACAATTATTCAAGCAATTTACCGGGGTCGTCGTCATCGCGTGCCACTTTCTTGAAGCAGTCGTTCAAAGACAGGTTGTGACGAATGGAGTTCTGCCACCCGGCCTTGCTTTTCTTGTAAAACGTAAAGTTGTCCACTACATACTGGTAGATTTGACTCAGCGTCACTTTTTTATCTTGGGAACTTTGGATCGCCATCGCTATTAGTGCTGAGTAGGAATAAGGAGGCCTGACCATTTTCGCAAGTTCTTGCTGGCTTTGGAAAGAAAGCCATCCCAGGTCAGCGCTCCCCAAACTGGCGGGCGCACGCAAGAATTGCTGTTGGTGCGCTCCGAACCCTGATGGGATGTAGGAAGCCCCAGTCGTTCCCGGAACATACAGTGACGAGTTGGTGCCTTGGTGGTTCAGCCAAATGTATGGTTTGGTGATCAGTGAAGCGCACTCCCCGAAGCCATACTTTGGCGGACTTGTGGACGGCCTCTGGGAATTGTGATGCTGCAAGTTCTGGTACGCACCGAACTTGTCACAGTACACGGCCATATCCAGGATCTCTCTCGCGCTGTGGAGATGAGCTGGACCAGACTGGGGGAGAGATGGCTGCTGTCCAAGAGCGCTCATAATCCGTTCTAATCACTGACGAACAAACACGGTAGCTTCAAAAAACACCAGGCGAATAGGTCGTCCTGCTTCGATCTCAGATTCTCCTCACAGGCTGGGCACGGATGCTTTGGAGAGAACTACTTAAGCCTCGAGCCTGTAAGCCTCGAGGCAAAGAACTCTGAAAGTACCCAATCGCTCTGTCGCCTGACGTCACTGATGCCTTGCGTTATGGATTCAGATCTATATCGTTTTGCCTCGGGCATTTAAATTCACGCTGAAGCTGTTGACCTATACGACAGTCTGAGCACACGTGCTCTTAATGCAAGCATGCATAGAACAGAGATTCATTTGAACATATTTCAGCGGACTTGCTTATTTCTATATTGTCTGTTTCGATATTTCTAGGCTGCGCAATAAATGATGCAGTGCTAAAGTAGTGGTGCACTCTGTGTTTCATATTTATTTGCTATCACATTAACCTTACTACTTTATTACCTTATTAATAGGCCTATATGTAATTGTTAGATATTTGTCCATATGGCTATCTCCACCTTTTAACGACGAGAGAACCTACTTTTAAAAGACTAAATTCTAGCTAATATTTTAAAAGTGGCCCATTTCTTAGAGGCAACAGGCAGAAGTAGGCCTACAATTTTTGCGACGATTCCGTAATGCTCTTACGTCCAATACAACACCAAAGCATTTAGTTTTACAACCCCACTTTAAAAAAAAAAAAAAATCTGTAAAATTCTCTGATCTCGTGGACAAGTTATTACTGGTAACCTCTTAAGTTTTTGGAATCTCATGTACCAGTATGTTGAAAGGACATGGTATTAAATTATACCTATAGTGGGCACGGCAGCAGTATTTTATAACAGCCTACCTGTGAACAATTTGTCATTTCATTGTCCATTGCCTGTATGATTTGGCGTCCCTAGAATTTCACATTGTAAAGAAGGAAATGGGTTCGCCTGTACTTCTCATATCAAAATATTTAGGCAACACATTTTACGTTCAAATGCAAGTAAAACCAAAGTAAAGCCCACAAACTTCAAGATGCGTTAACAAAATCAAACTCTAATCGGCAAGAATCGACACTCAGACGCTGAGCCATATTTTACTATGTACCGCCACCTTGTGGACAATCACTTGAATCGACGTCAACATTGAGACAAATATTGCATCGTAGGTAACGTTGTTGAAAGTAATCAAAGGGGTAAAGCAGAAGGGAAAGGAGTTTAAAATAAGAACCCTACAGATATCAAACATTTACTGATATCTGAGCTCAGTAGTAAGCCACTCAGCCAGAAAGCTGGTGATATTCTGCCAGACTGCCACCCGGCAAAACAATCCAGTAATTGGCGATGCGAAGATGCACCTTCACCCTGTTGATTGCGTTACATGAAGAAAGCGAACGTTTCATTGTTGCTGTTGAAAGAAAACGGTTGAAAAATAATTTTGGCCACGCGATATTAATCCCATTAAAACTAATTTTAGAATATGCCAAAAAATTTAAAGTACCATACACTGCGCAGGCGGTTTCACCCGTGAACTAGATTCAGGAGTTGATTGCTATCGCAGTGGTGTGTCGGTCAGGAGTCAGGTTTCCGGTTCAGAGCTTTATTAGGTTGGATTAGATTCAACTTTTGTCATTGTGCAGAGTACAGTTACAAAGCCAATGAAATGCAGTTAGAATCTAACCAGAAGATGCAAAGGAATAGTATTTACAGAAAGTGCAGTTAAGAGTAATTACTCCAGTATGAGTGATGCTATATTTTAGTGTGTACTGTTATTGACAGTGGAGAACAACATATACAGATTATTGAGGGGTTAGTGTGGTTGACAGTGCGTGTGGAGGGTGTGGGTGTGTGTGAGCCCACCTTACAGTGTTTGTGTGTGTTTCATAGGCAAAGAAGCGTACAACAGTGTGTTCCTTTACCCTACAGGAACTGGTGGGGGAGGTCACCACTACTTTTTGTTGTCCAAAATCCTTGGCCCTGTTGGGGTTCCTGCTGATTGCCAAAGGATATGGACAGGTCAGAAGGAAAATGGTGACTGCCTAATCATTGGGGTCCCATAAACAATGATATCCATAATGAAGGAACAAGATTAAAAGACATGTCCCATATATACAGCAGTTCACTGGAAAACTTGCAGAATGGTATATCAATCGGTATGACACTAGAAGTTAGCATTTTCAGGCCAGAAATCCTGTCCATTTTTGCAGGTGTTACCTCCCTCGCAAACTCCAAGCCAGGCTTCATCAGATATTTCTCACATCCTGTAGGAAAGCAGAAAAAAAGCTTTTGCTTTGGAATTGGCAGATTGAAAGTAGCTGTAAAAGATTTAATTGTTTCATGCAATATCACAACTGGTCTATTTTGTCAGTTTTAGGTAGCTATGTTGGTAGCAAAATGACTTCAGCCTTACCTTTCATGAAGTGGTCACTGCATACACAATGCATACGAGCATTAACCGGGAATTGTCAGACTCCGGTTTATGATGACACATGCAAAGGACCTATGCACAACTGTCAGAAAAAAATGCCAGCATCAATAAAAGGAATTGATATCGGAGGCGTACAATGCCGATGGATCTGACAATTTGGAACCGGTTATCGGCTGGAACCCGTTCTCGATTCCCATCCCTGGACCACATGTCCAGACCACAGCTAAAAAGTGGCCCAATTGTGGATTTTTTTTTTTTTTTTTTTTTTTTTTTTTCCCCTCTCTCATACGTGACAGTTTTGATTTCAGGACAGTGTGAACAGCAAAAAAGTTGCATCTTTTCAGTTTTGATTTGGGCCATAGGAATGTATCTGGATATCTAGCTATGCAACTTGTATGTGATCTATGCGTGGATGCTAAAATTGGAATTGGAGTTTCACATTGTGATAGGTTACCCTGGTTATAATTCTGTGTAACTAGACTGACGTAGTGTCTTTAGTTTATATGTGCATACGGGCCATTTCAGGATGGAGGTCCATTCACACTGAGATTGTATATGGGCCAGTTTCAAAAATTTAATATAGCCCACAAGGGGAAATTTGGATCTGAGCAACAATTCTGAATTCGCCATTAAAGCCTGCAGTCTGAATGTAGCCTTATTTGCTTGGCTTTTTAGGAGAGTGACGGGTTTTTTTTTCTCTCCATTTTGAGGTTACAAGCCAGCAAGTGTGTTCTGTTCATATTTGAAGCAGTGTCGTCTTTCTGAGCTCCAGTGGCCCCCTGCAGGGATTCTGAATTAGCCTCAGGATGCTAACATTTACCTAAAGCCTGTTCTCATGGTATCAAAGCATGGGTGTCACAGTGAATGTATTGCCATACCCACAAGTCGATAACATGCACTACTAAGGGGTTCAGACAAAACATACAGTAACATGTTTTCTTTTTCACCGAGTTTCTTGGTCATCTGTGACATTTTAATGGGCCATACATATTTTGACATGAAGAAAAATGATTGTTGGGTTATGTAATAGAACAGGGTGATGGATATATCAGACAATATGCTATTTATCCTTGTAGGGTCAGGTCTGATGCCTTGTTTTTAGGCTAAATGAGTAGACAGACAAATGGCTGCTGAAATGTACCAAGTCCAGTAGGAGATGAATGTAATTTATGATCTCAAGTCTGTGTGTGTGTGTGTGTGTGTTGCATGTGATTGTGCCTGTGTACTTAACACATGCTTGTGCGTGTGCGTGCGTGTGTGTGTGTGTGTGTGTAAGGCTGACTGGAGACCACTGGAGGACAGAATTAACAACTTCCTGATATTTCCCAAAATGCCATGCTGTATTTAGAACACATTTGTCAGGGTCTCTCCCATTAAGGCTCTGTTGGTTCCTTGATGGAATGCCAGCATCTAACTTCGTACACGAACTTCACAGATGGTAAGGCTGACAAAAGTAACATAATATATGGTCAGTTGTGGTTTTAGTGTGAATTATGGCTGCACCTTGTTTATTGGACTTGCAACAGGTCACTGATGGTGTCAGGATCGGAGATCGGGACACAAACGCGGACCAAAGGGTATACGGTTCCAAGCGTTTAATCGGAATCGGTAGGCAGTTCGTGGTACAGGGACAGACAGGGTTCGAAAACGCAGGGAAGCAGTCCGGGGGCAGATCCAGAATCGGTAGTCGGGGCAGGCAGAGTCAGGAACCAGGCAGGCGAATGGCGTCAAACGGATCCAAGTCGGCAGGCAGAAACGAAGTCAGGAATCGGGCAGGAACGGCGACAGCAAGCAAATCGCGGAAACTAATGCGGGGACGAGACAGGAAAAATCACTGAAACGAACTAGCAACAAGACAGACACGCAGGGAAGATATAGGGCTGGGGTGACGAGGCAATGGGATGCAGGTGAGCAGGCAGGCAGGTGCAGGTAATGAGATCAGGTGGGCGGGGAGCAGGGCGGGGCTGGAACACAAGGAAAACAAAAGCACAGGAACGGAAAAACAAACACCGCGGCTTAAGGGGGCGGAGCCCTGACAGATGGTAAATCCAATGGGAATCCATCTTGGATGTCTTTCCTCTAACGGGGAGTGGTTGCAAGGTAGGCTACACGTATATAGACCCCGTTACAGTCATATCTCCAGAATGAGTTGTGAAAGCCATTCCGAAGTAAGGTTGATACTTAAGAGACACGTGGCATAAGAGCCAGCATGGTTAGGACTGAATCATCGTCCTAATCGTGTCCATGCTGTTTACAGCCACATAAATCTGCTTGACGCTGATTGCAGCCACCAGGTGCAGCTGCACTTGTGGGGCAGACTTTCAGACGTGTTCTTAAATCTCAGGGGCTGGCCACCTCCTCCTCAGTTCAATAGCCTTTTGATGAATTCCCATCCCCCAAGGTCATAACGCTCCCCGCTGAAGTCCTCGTAGGTTTGTTTTGAGGAATTTGAATTAACAGCGGGCACACGTTTGTTTTTCTGAGGAGGCAAATGAGTTTTCATAGTGGCAGACGTTGTGCATCACTCAGGCTCAAGACTGTGGTAGCAAGAGGTGGCATCCGCTTACTCCCGTCTCCCATCTCATCTCGCTTTCAGCTGGAATTACTGTGAGAGGATTGCAAACTCCAAGCGGGCTGCTGATAAATGGATGTCATATTCAGTTTATGAAATGCAATAAATATCGTGCTAAGGTGAGTTTTCGTTACGATGGTAAAAGTGAAGGAGAATCTGAACCAAAAAAAATGTCTGATATGCATCAAGGACTTAAATGATTTGACTTTCCAACCTGCAGCATCTAAGTCCAGAGCCAGATCATTCTCCCCTGCTTCATGGTACCAGTTGGCTTTACTATGACCCATCCTCTACTTGAAGGATTCGTGAGAAGCACCCATAGTTTGGTTTAGGCTTTCTGTAGTTGCACACCTAGCAACGCAACGCTAGGCAGAAGGTTTAGTGTCTATGTAAAGTTAGACAAAGTCAATTCAGTTAAACATTTTATCTTCATATGCAATGTTGGATTCATTTCAGTATTTTATATGCTGTATGCGTATACAAGCATGCTAGAATACATTGAGTTTATATTTTAGATTTAAGTATGTGCTGCCATGCCATATTCATGTATTTTTATTAATAACATGCATGAAAGTGATTAAAGTAGTCAGGCATCTCCTGGTCATAAATGTCTTTTCACTGTAGGGAAACGCTCATCTATCAGTTTTATGTCCCAGCCAGTGAGTTTTCAGTAGTTGTATGTTGTAATTCCAGCCAGGCCTGGGGGTGGAACACATCCCAGTGAGTTTGAACTAGATTAACGATGCCTGTGTAAAGGAGTCCCTTATACACTCCCTTCATGTGTAGTCTAGTCAACCATATCAGGGTCCCGAATGCTGCTTTGAGCTAGAAGTAATACAGCTAACGCCACAGTTTCTCACCAAGGAGAATCGCTGGCATTTCACTTCTTTGCAGGGCCCTTTTAGGAGCATGTATCTCTCAAAGGAATGCTCCAAGTGGTCCTGGTAGTCTGTACACCACAGTGATGTACAGGTCAGAGGGCTGGGAGACGGGCACTGCATGGCACTCGAATGAGCCGTAGCTCATCAGATTGTAGAGAACTGCCAGCGGTTGTGCAGCAGAAGTCCAGTCCCCCTCCTCTGCCTGTGCTCCATGGTGAATGGGAGGCTGAGAATGCTGTGCAGAGGGGTGCCAGTGTGGCTGTGTTCTGGGGGTGATCCATGTTTCTGTAAGTGCTAGGAAAGGCAAACGGAGAGAGGGGGAGAGAGCGAAGAGAAAAATGGAATCTGCTTTCCTTACTGCCGACTGGCAGTTCCAGAGACCACCTCTAATACCGGAAGTAACCGTCAAATCTTTTAAAGGATAAACTGGGATTACCTCTGTGTTGCAGCGTGGGAAATGAGTTGTCTTTTGCGATGTCGCCGTGGGCGTGAAGTGATCAGTGGTGATGGGGTGACACATGGTCAAAAAACACAAGGTGATACGAAAGGAGAGGGGGGAAAAGGAATAGGAGAGATCACAGAAGGCAAAAAAAAAACAAGCAATGAGTGAATAGAGAATTTGAATAAAACCCTACCTAGTGAGGGCTAGCCTTCTCTCGCCTTCCTCGATGGACTTCCGCAGATAGACTCCCTTGTCTTTGTGCAAGGAGGCTGAGGTAGACAAGGCTCAAAGCTGCCAAGTAAACGCAAGTAGAAATGCTAAAAGCGCAGCACAACAGAGAGCAAAGAGTCTACTAGATGGTTGAAAATGGGCAGAACTTACTATCTCTTGGAAACTGATGACAAACTATTCCACTCGCAAAGTAGATGCACTAACACTGATTTTTCAGAATCATTCACAGAAGTAACTCCGGTGCAGCACCTAGACCAAGAGCTCACCGTCAGTTTCCGATCTGAGGTGTGAACCTAAACGTGGTCCGTCCTTTATTACTAACCAAAAAGTTGCTGGTTTGATTCCCTAATGGGGCATTGCTGTTGTGCCTTAGTGCAAGTTACCTAACACAGAATTTCCTCAGTAAATATCCAGCTGTATAAATGGATTCTAAAAATTCTAACCTTTGTAAGTTGCCCTAAATAAGACATCTGCTAACTGACAATAATGTAATGAAGTAACTAGACCATACAGAGAAGCTGAAGATCTGAGGAAAGATCCCACAGTATCCCACAATCCCCTCTTAAAAAGGTTTCCATTCCACACCCAAAAATCAGCTCTGGCTCTTTCTCCTCATGCACTCACTGCAGTATCTGGAGTCCAGACTGATTTAGCAGGTGATGTCTTTGTTGTGATTGGTTTGTACATTAGGAATGTTCAGCTACTTTGGCGCTGACATGAGTTTGGATGGTGTGTATATGGACCTGCTGTGCTGTGATCTTAACGGAGATGTAATGTTTGCTCATTTATGCACAACAGTAAATCTTCTCGTATCCCCTGACCAGTCATTTTATAGCACGGTAATGAAACTCGGTTGGAGATATGAATTAATAATTCATCTCCGTGTCCTACTTCAGCCAATAGCATTTATTATTCAAGACCACAATATTATCAGCATCAGGCAGGTTATTTGTGGAGAACGTGGCCTTCCAAAAGCACTTCTTTTCAAATCCTCATATTTCATCCATATTACGATCCCTTTGCCCGCTGCGCAGGGAGCAGTCACTGAAGAGAGAGGGCTATATTACTATTTGTTACACATTGTAATGATCCTGATTTTAAACTACACATTAAACTCATTTGTTTTCTCTGCAGCTGAGATCAGAGACACAGGAAATATGCAGGAGCAAACTTCCAATGCTATGATTGGTTAGAACACGATGTGGTATTTTGGTCCTACAGGCATTCTAAGTTGGAGCCTGGGTGCATTGTTCATTCAAGACATAACGGCTTTTTCCATTTCTGTAGGCGGCTGCTATCATCACTGAATTCTCATTTACAGTGTGCATAGGAAGTTTTATATTTACGTTCATTGTAATCATTCACATTAAGCTGAATTTGTCAATTTGTGAATGTGTCATTTAGTGTCTCATAAAAGATCTATACAGTGTTATGTCAAACATTATAAAGCTTTAATTATTCTCCGTGTGGCAGTTTTGTCATGTTTATGTAGTGCTTATGAATGTTTCATGAATTCTTTATGCAGGAAGACTTCAGATTGTGACCTAATGTTCTCTTTTGGGTGCCATTTGCTGGTAGAAACACAAAGTTTATTTCTGTTGTAATGTTTAATGACCCCCGGGTGGAGCTCTCGTTTCTAAGCAGAATCATTTGCTGTGCTCCTTCCAAAACTGAATCATCTGCAGGCGAGTGTAATGTGAGTGGGAGAATCAGCATCAGCGTAGTTAAAGCCATCAGTCACACATTCATCTGATCTGTGCAGTTTCTTGATAGAATGGTACAATATATAATATGTATGTACACACCTACACAGACGGACCATCATCTCACCAGCCAGCGTTTAAACTGTATTACTTGAGCAGTTCTCACTGTTCATTTAAATTATAGTAGACATGTTTCCGTCTGCCACCTCACATGTAGGGAGTACTGTCAGCCCGCTTCATCAAAAGACCCCCACCCTTGGCTCTACAGGAAGCATTTCAGCTACTGTTAGACATGACGCGAGGAGACCACTGCCTATCACTGTGCTTTGATGGAGCAATTTGCATGTAAAATGGCTTCCTGCTGTAACCCAGCTTCTCAGCAGGCATCACTGGACTCGTTTCGTCTCTGCGCAAGTCACCACCAGAGGTTCATTTCACAGTAAAAACCACCTGTTTCATCTAGACCAAGGAGTGAGCCATGAGCGTGATACAGAGTGAGAGAAGAGGTTCAGAACATTCTGATTTTGTCTTGCATGTAATGTTGGAGGAGTAACACAGAGAATAGTGTTAACTGTAAAGAAAGCTGGACACACATTGAGCAAATTGGTTTAACGCTTTTTCACTGCTCACCTTGCATTAGATTCGTCTGGATTTTTCTGTGCACCAGAGGGGGGCAGCATTGTTCCAGAATTGACTACATCTGTGTGAACGCAGCATTTCAACAAGATTTTAGTGCATTTTAAAATTGGGTAAATATATTAATTCACTCATGAATGAACATCCCACTTTGATCATGGAATGCTGCACTTACCTCTGCCGGCATCCAGCAGAAACATTTTTTTTTAGTTAGAGGAAACCGTTCACTCAGCCTCTGACATCAGCACAAGTTCACTGGAGTGCCTTTTAATTGGGCATATGTTTGTAAGTCTTTCCTGATATTGCTCCTAAGTTTTGAAAAAATATTTTGATCTGAGTATCACTGGTCTGTACTGGTCCAAATGAAGCTTGTTAGACCTTCTCTTTGCATTCCTAAAATATTATTGCTTCCTCAATGTTGTCTGTCTTCAGAGTTATTGTGCGGAAAGGTGCATCTTTAGGATGTCCAGACATATTAGAAGGTAGTACTGAAATCTGATATGATCCTGTGACCCATGTCAGTGGTTCTGTTTAGGTCTTCTAGCAGAAGTGCATTTGTGTATCCTGCTAGAATTGTGCAATACAGTGCACTATTTCAGTGGATAGCATTAATTGTCAGGACAAATTAATCCTGTCATATGTTATGTTATCTGTGCTGGTGTCTTTGTTACTCAGTTAAACTACTCAAGTCTTGTCAGAAGCTGTCACAGGGCAGGTGGTGATGAGGCTGACTGCTCTGGTCTGGAATGGTGCTGCTGTGTGGCTCATGAAAGGAAGCATAGGAACAAAATGATTTTGGGACTGTTGCCACCCCCCCACACCACAGGCTGGATGGCATCAGTCACAACGATCACTGGAGGTCCCCCTTTGTCTTCCTTTTAATTGTGCCACCTGCCAGGAGACGGTGATACACACTGAAGGAATTCAGTTTACTCCCCGCCAAGGTCGGGTTCAGGTCTGAAGAATAAGCGGAGAGAAAAGTTAATCACTTCCTCACTTACACCAGTTTTATATTTATCGATTTTCAGCCCGTGATGAAGTGGCAATGTTGTGTAGGTGACAAACATGCCTTTTCCTCACAGCTACTGTTATGATCCTTTTTTTGCCTTGCATATGATCTGCTCCAGGGAGACTTGCAGCCTTGAATTCAGTATAACTAATATTTAACATCATACTATCCATTCTGTGTGTTCATCAATACGGTTTGCAGTTGGTAATTTTGGGGCTGGTTAACACATACACTGGCCAATTAATGGAGGCATCTGTGTGTTCACGTTTGATATGATTGATTTAATTATCAATTTAATGTGTAAAATGTAATGCCAATTTGCAGCATGTTTTATTCTGCAATATGTAATGGCTTCTCATTTTATGCCGAACAGTGCATTATGAATGATCCAATAATATTTTCTTCAGTTCAGGAAGCAATCCAAGCCCTGTAGGTATTTTTTTTTTTTTTTTTTTATTGCTAGGTATATTCCTTGTGAATGGTCACTGATATCAGAATTGGAACAGGGGAATGGTATTTGCAACTAAATACAGCACCGACCCCACAGCACACACACAGGAAGGGAAATTCCTTAAATAGTTGGAAATGCATTTTGCTGAGTGCATATCTTCATATCCTTAATGGTTTCATAATACACATGGGTCTATAATTTATGTGCTGGTGCCGTGGGGTGGGCAGCAGCTCTTTATGAATGCTCTGGTCGTGTGTGCCGACATTGTTCATTATTCAGGGCATTCCCCTGTGTACATGGGAGGAGAGGAAGAAAAAATCATTTATAAATGTGAGGCAATATCCAGGGCAGCTGAGTGGACAGCCCTTTGCGTGGATTAATAGATTCTGGGGGGCCAAGACCACCCAAGCCGTTATAGCCTCACCGCTTGCTAATGTTGTCCTTAAGTTCCAAGCTCTTTTCTTATGGAGTCTGATGCATGCATCTAAAGAGTGCAGAAAAAGCCAAGAGGAGGAGGATGATGGCAACAGGAATATATCTCCCTGGCTCCTTTCTCAGATCCTTCTGTGCTTTGGATCTGAATCCCTCCCTGAACTTGGGTTTGAAGCCTCATGTAGAAGGCTTCTTTCAAAATGCCTCTTTCAGTTCAACCACAGTTCTACCATGTAGAAGGGTTCATTGTCGCACACCTCTTTCGGCTTGACTTCAGATGTACCCAGTAGCAGACAGAAGGACTGTGCAAGCGTTCAGGTGTTCACCTATAATATGAACTGGCATCCAAAGGGTAAAACCCACCTACTGTGATCTGCAGTATTGTGGGGTAATCGAGAGAACAAACTGGTGACAATTTGCATTTACATTTACTCATTTAGCAGACGCTTTTATCCAAAGCGACTTACAATATGAGGAATACATTCAAGCTACAGTATGAAAGGAGGCCTTGTAGTAGGCGCGAAGTGCTGAGGGAGCTGAAAGGGATAACATTTGATACATGCTTTGTACATAACTGAAGGAACGCTACTTGTGTCCTTCAGTTACTTGCGACTTGTTCAGTCATATTTTACTTTTCTTTGCCTCAGTCATTACGTCACACCCGAGTTTGATAAACATTTGTTCATTTGAACACTTAGACATTTGCACACTCAAAGTCTGTTACATTTTTGCAACGAATTCTTAATTTATTTTGATGGTCATTGAATTTTCTTTGCACTGTACAAATACAATTCAGCACATATAAGTGTGAGTCTGACAAGTGAATGGTCAGTGAATCCAGGGGTCAGCCTTTGCTTTCATTTCAGCACATGTTATGGAGATGTCGGTCTGTGAAGGAGAGCCTTCACCACCTCTCCCTAAGTGCTAATTGTCAATTGTTAATCACTCATTGTGTTCACCTGTTGGCAATTTGTAAGGGAACCAGGTTATTGGATGATGAACCACACCTTACTGATTGAGGCCTGACTAAATACAGGTGTGGCTGCAGAGCAAGAGATGGCTCACTTTTTCCCTGCTTCTGTTTGTGCATTGGCTGGTTTCCTTTGGTTTGTATTTTTTTTTTTTTTTTTTTTTTAATTCTTAACCTTTTGTTCTTTTGGCTCATTTGAGAAGCGTTGGCCAGCTTCTCTCCACTGTCCTCTATGCTTTTACTTGAGTGCTGAGTGCTGTAGTCTTGTATTAACCACATTTGTTATCTTTGACAACTCCATGGATTGATATTTTATCATTTTAACTGATACATCAGTTAAATCTGTCAAAACCAAAGCTACCAACATTTGATGCAGATACCTTTTAGTGTTTCTCACTGTCGAGTATTCCTCTTAACTTTTGCAACATTAAGTTAATGAGATGGAAACTTATCCTCACGGGTCACTGACCAGCATAGCAATGAGAAACGCTGGGTCAGTTTTCTAATGATACAAAACTTATACAATTATTTACTGTTCAGTGCACAAGGGCAGTGTCATGAAGTAAAAACGAATGAGTTGCTAATAGGCGATTCTTAATCCCACTGGCAGGCTTGCTGATACTGCAAAATGATCAAAATAGCTGCGGGGTAATTATCAAAAAAAGGTAAGACTGAGTGATCTGTTCCCCCCTGTGGATATCCAGCCAAGACAGAAACCAGCCACTGTAACAACACAGAACAGACGGCTAAAGACATAAGGAATCCCATACAGCTTTGCGCAGATCGATAGGATAGCATGCACCCTTAGCATGCATAGACCAACAGAATCAGATGGGAATTGGTTTACGGGTACTATTTCCTAACAGAATCAATGGCTTTGTTTCTGCATTGACTCCAGCTCTTTAAAATATTTTAATCTTTTGCTTATATTGATTCAGTACACACCGCCATGTCACTAATTAAAAATTACTGGCAGCAAAGATGGTTCCAGCTGAGGGAGCTCGGCATTGGAAATGCCTGTGGTGGACAAGGTCATATTTGCACTGACAGCATGCCTGCGGTCTTGACTTCTGAGGATCATTTATGTCCACTCATTCATTGGAATGGGGGGAAAATCCTAAATTCTCATGGTCATTCCTGCCTCTGTCAAGTCTTTCCCTTCCTCACTCTGACAGCATCATCGGAATCTGAGTGTATCTTAGCAACATAATTGTTTGCTGCATGACTAATTGCCAGGGAAACAACTGCAGTTTGTGATGACCTTTGTCTGCATGTCATTAATTATTTCATTCAGTCTGGAGGGGAAAACTACCATATAAATAAAACACAGACAGTTGACCATTGTCTGATCTTTACATTCGTGAATGTTCCAAATTAACAAATGTAGTTTGTGAGTGCTGCATAACTCCTCACTTCGGCATTTGCAATTGCTGGCGTTTCTGTGCTTGAGGGTGCACCTTCTCTACTCTACCAAAGAATTCCTCTGGGCTTCCCCACAGCCTTCCTACTCAGCTCTCCCAGGTCCTCCAAGGAGCAGTTCTGTCACCTCCATTCTCTCTGCTTCCTCCAAGATGTCCTCATACTTTCATGCATATCTCCTCATCTGTTGATTGTTGCTGATGCCTCCTTTGATCTAGCTGGTCTTTTGGGCTCTGATTTTAGCACCCACACTTGCTACCACTTGCTAAGGTAGATGGTTCAGCCAATGGAAATGGTGATTCTAGCGTTTCCAGCAACAGTGATTCTACCTCCATTCCAACCTCTGTATAATACCCTTGGGTCATTAGCCCTCTTTCATGTTACATGTGTGGTTCATGTATGATGCTTCCTCCTCACCACAAAACACCCTGCGGGCACTTCTCCATCCATGCCTTCACAGAACACAATAAGGACCCGCAGCGTGCTTGAGGCTACATACCTGCCTGCATGGCTAGGAAAGTGTGAATCTGTCTGAATCCACAGGCCTAATGTGTCTACTTTTGGATAAGGAGTAAATCTGGTAGTTTTACCAGCTGTACTTGCATGATGCTACGTGCTCACCGGCACTATAAGGTGGGTATCAGTAGAGATTAGTGCAAGCATTAGCTGTTTGCTGTTTGCACCCCCCCTTCCTTATCCAGGAAAAAAAAAGATAACCCAAGATCTACCTGTCAAATATTTCTAGCAGGTGGGGGTCATCAATCTACTGTAGCCCACATCCCTATTTTCTACTTCCAAGTAAACTTACTCATTTCTGTGCAATTCTCATTTTCGCTCGCTCTCGCGCTCGCTCTCGCTCTCACTCACACTCGCACACAAACTACACTTAACATAACTGCTTTGTCTGGAGATTTCCTCTGCTGAATCACTGGAAGAGTTTTTTTGACTTTTTTTTCATTAACATGAGAAAAGGTCTCTGAGAGCAATCTAAAGGTACTGACAACATATCCTGTCATGGTGTGTGTTTGCTTCTGAAATCTCTTGCAATTGCATATCTGAAATAGACCCTCTGTGTAGAAACAGTTATATGGTAACACAACGCCAAACCCGAGGCGTGCTGGGAGGGAAAGGATACAATTAGAGGTTGCAGCCTTTCTGCTCACTGTGATGACATCCAACTGCATTATTTCCCAATAACTCTGTGGACGTGCATGCACCGGAGGGTACAAGCTGTGATCATGTTGCTGCAGCAGGGCAGGTGTGTCATAGGGCAGGTGTCCAATACCAAAGGAGAAGGCCATATCTATGCTCCTTCCCTCTGCTGTTAGTCATGGATTCTTATGACTTCATACAACTGCATTGTAACATACTGTAGTTAAGTGTCTTCAATTTCAAAGGCAACAAGCCTCATTAACAAAATGAAAAGGAGAGCTTGTCAGAACTCTCTCGGCTTACTATTCTGGAGAAAAGAATGTAAAGAAGAAATGTTTATGGATTCCTATGAAGCTTAAATGCTTTTTGGTTATTAGCATTTGGGTGATTGAACTTAAGCCTGAATTCTGGGGTTTGATTTGCTTGTAGTCAACAGAACAAATGTTTTGCTGGGAGCTTGTCCATTAGCATTCAAGTCTGACAAAGTGTCAGAAATGGGCATGCAAACCCTGCTATGGGAAAATGGATCCTTTTTAAAAAAAAAAAAAAAAAAAACAAAAAAAATTTGCCTGTTCTGGGTAACTACCAGGCAATGCCACCCCTGCCAGGAGATTGGGTCTGCAGTGATCGGCAAATCAGCTGTGAAATCCCGCGGCGTTATTCCCAGACGGTCACGGAAAGCGAAAGTGGCGGCCCTCGTTCGCGCAATCGGAGCGGGAGTATCGTCTCATCAGCAGCACTCATTAGTGAGGGGCTGTATCCATTAGAGTGCTAATGACACACGGCGATGGAGCCGTGACCTTGCGTGGAGCCGGGCGGCATCTCCAAGGCTCGTCGATTGACGATAAACAATGTTGTCGTGCAGTTATTGGATCTGAAAATAAGAATGAAAATGAAAGACATTTCATTATTGATCGCACGGGATGGTAATGTTGTGTGGACATAATGCTTTTTTTTTCTCCTCAGATGATACAGTAAATAGACTTGGAAGGACAAAACTTTTTGCCACTGTATCATATGTGTTGTATGAGTTCCAAAGCTATGAAGTCATGGCTGTTTGCTTATTTGCTTCGCAGAGGAAAAAGTGATTTTCTGTGTTGTTGCACTGTGACAAGCTTGTTTGCTGTTGTTCCTGTCACTTGCTCAGGGATCACAGGTGAAATTTAGATTCATAGCTAATTCTGTTAGCTGTGGGGGGCCGTCAAGTGGTTCCCTGATGTCCCTTTTTACACAAACAAATAAAAAAATAAACTAAATGAAAAATACTGTAATAAGGAAATCCCATGAATAAAAAAAATGAAACGTACACATTTCTGAGCGCTGCTTATCATATTTTCTAGGTATGTATCATAACTGCAATGAAACATTGCAATATCCATCAATCCATCAAATTTTTTCCTTCTGTGACTAATTTTCTGGGCATGTACTTTGTTTATGCCATTTATTGATCTGGAAAATAAAACATGGCCCTTTTAACTGCGTTATTTTTATTTCATTTCATAGTTTACCTCCTTACTCATTCAGGCATTTGATTTTATGACTATGTGAGGTACTTGCTGAATAACAATTGCTCGCATCATTTGTTTTCAATAGACAGCACTGACCGTTCTTAACCCCGATGGGGGGAAAAAAATGACCAAACGCTCCTGGCGCCAGGTGGCCACCTGTGAACGTGGTCACATGCACAGCATGAGGGCTGTGCAAAAAACTATCACTGGGTTGGCATTTGCTCATGTTTGTGGAGTTACCTACAGTATGCTCTGATCTTTTAGTCAGGAGGATGTCTCTACAAAAGCCCTCCATTCATGGATCCTGGAATGTTAAATTGTTTTGATTTCAGCTGTTCAAAAATGTGGAGTATGAAGTAAGTGATTCAAAATGAGTCATTTTGGATCGTGAAGAAACTACTCAATCAGATCCAGTGATGCATTGATTTGTACTTTATTTTAATTGGTCATTTTGGACCAATTTGGTCATGGACCAGGCAGGACATCCCACGCAAGGACACAGACATGGCACAAACATCAGGTGAACAAGAGAAGAATGAACAGCCATAGCAAAAAAGTCAGTACAGTTCAAACAGGTTGCGGCCCTTGGACTCGGTCAGATTCCGGGAACAAATCTTCTCTAAAAATCAGCTTTTAAAAATATTGTGTCTCAAAAATATTGCTGTGACCTTTTTATGTATTGATTTATTCATTTATTTTGAGCTGTGTGTAGAGCCAAATTGCGGCAAAAAGACTACAACCAGGAAATGAAATCTGTTGGAGGCTGCAGTTACCAATCTGTCATACCGTGCCAATCATGGGTCACAGTCCAAGTTTCTATATACAAGAAGTGTGTGTGTGTGTGTGTGTGTGTGTGTGTGTGTGTGTGTGTGTGTGTGTGTGTGTGTGTGTGTGTGTGTGTGTGTGTGTGTGTGTGTGTGTGTGTGTGTGTGTGCACACATGTTTTGCTCTAGGTAGGTAGTGCCTAGTTTCAAGTTTGGCACTAGTTCTTGACAAAGCAGCTCACAACTTACCCCTGCGTCTAGAGGTGTGTTCTTATCAAGTAATTACCTATGAAGTAATTGTGTCAAAGATTTATTTTTTTTTTTTATTGCCTTTCATGTGTGTCTTCCACACAGGGTCCATCTGCATTGAGCTCCCCAATGCAGGTCACTTCAGGAGGCCTGCTCATTAGTTTCACCGCTGCCTCTAAATTCCTGTAAATGGTACATATTAATCATTCGTTTGCAACATCAATCCATTTCTTTCTGTCAGGTATTGATAGCGTGTGAATTCTTTTGCGAGGCGGGTTTTTATTTTGCTAATGAAAATGTGTGCGTGCGTGGCCGAGATTAGGCCCGCAAGTGGAGGAGGCATCCAGTGTGACATTTCGTACAAAAGGGGGAGATGACAAAGCCCACGTCGTGAAACGTTACCTCTCCTATAATGGAATGTGACGACCTTCACCGATTTCAATGTGGATAACTCCCACGGGGTTTAGAACTCATACTGCAACATCAAAATTATTTTAAAAAAATATCAAAAAATAGACCTTTTAAAAGGTCTGTGCTTGCAGTAAGCTGCTTTGAGTGGAAACGCACTGTAAGAACTCACACATGGACTGACTCCTGAAAACAAATGGACTTACTTTATGAAAGTAATACACTTCTAAATATAAGAAAGCAAGACCTTTTAAAAAATCACTAGAGTTGATTGTCAGTGCAGAAAGTGATGGCTTTCTTTTTTTCTCAAGTTTGTAAGCTTTTCAAGATGAAAGAATGTAAACCATAAGGTCAGTTTTCTGCACTTTGCCTGTCAGGGCCACAAAGACTGTAGATGGTTAAATTTCTGAGCTCCTTTCAAAGGATAAATGATAGAACACAGAACTTACATCAGCCCTTTTAATCTAAGATTGTCTTGTATGCAAGGCATACCCCACTAGTAGCCTTGACCTTCTGCATAATGAACACCACAGTGGAAACTGTCAAATTCAGATTCATGTGAATATTTTTACAGCTTTTGCCTGACTTGTGGAGGTCAGTGCCAAAGGTCAAATTTGACAAAATGTGACTGAAATGTGAGGCCAGCTCTGTCTGTAACCACAGTGATGATCGCTTTGGACATGTTGCTTTTGTGCATAAACACCTTTTTATAGCCAGTATTAACCTTAATGCTGAATGCAGGCACTGTTGCCATTGCTACACAGTCATCACAGCAACAAATAGTGTCCATCTATAATGCATTTTACATTTCCAGTCCATTTAGGTGTATAGGTGAGAGACTCCGGTAGCGCATAGAACCGTGTGTAAACTAACCAACTGCAATAAGGCCATAACTGGGTCAGCATAGCTGCCATGGTGTGATCTAACTCTTAAATGACCTACATATTGAGCAGTCTTCAAACTTGTTACACATTTTAATTGTTTGACCACTGGAACTGGTAGTATGGACACTCTGATCAAAAACTGAAGCTCTTGCATCAACAACTTGACTTTACAAAACTCCAAGCACATTTTGCTTGTGTTCACTCAGACTGCAATTCCAATTCACATTTTTGCAAAACATTTCGCACGTCTCTACATTCAGCTCAATTGTCATAATAAAAATCTTTTTGTGTTCATATGGTAAACATATTTTTGAAAATGTCACACTGTAGTTGCTGTATTCATACCTCGCCAGTGCAAACATAAATTGTATGACTTTAGCAATCTGTCAGTTTTTTAGCGTGAATCAACAAAGCCACAGCCTTGTGTTGGAGAACAATAAAACAGCGTGGAGCAGGGAGAGGGAGAAGGAAGACAGGAGTCAGAGCACGATGGGAAAATGCTTCTAATGAAATTCCTACAACAATTGCTGATGTACTCAATTACAGGTTGAGCGTGAGAGACTGGAGCGGTGGATGCAGCCCAATTTGAGTTTCTTTACTGTGGTGCCTCGCATTTGAACAGTTAGAAATAAGTAAAGTGCTCTTCTCTGCTCTCTATAGAAATGCACTGCATTGTACAGTATGCAATACAGCATTCAAAGTGAACGCGGTAAACAGAAATGAAGGGTAAATAGATTTTTTCAGATACGCGTCGTATTGGAAGTTGTATTTCCTGTTTGTTGTCATAACTGAATGTACATTAACAGAATTTAAAGAAGGCCCTCAGTTTGCGGCAGACATAGAGGAACAAGGCACGGTAATTGCGGACAATGCCGTTAGACTGAGAAATTCAAACTAGGACCACAGAGGGCAATGAAATGTTCCCAAACATACACAATGTTCACTTGTCAACCACTGATCACATTCTATAGAAGAGGGGATAATAGCATTTCTTTAAAAGGGCACACAATATGTCTGTTCAATGCTTCTTCTAACCGGGTGAAAGAGATGTGACCTCAATGTACACAAGCGAGTGCTGTAATTGGCAGCATCCTTTTCAGCACTGTGAAGACACAGTACCGTTTCCTATGCATCACTTCCTGGTATTGACTGATAAGGTCATGTTTTATTTTTCAAAGGATACTTCAGCTTGATGCAAATGGAACTTGTAGTTCAGTCTGGATAGAGGGAGGTGATGTAGAAGGAACATCATGGGCCATAGAGCCCCAATTGATGTCCCTGGGCAGTGTGTGCATGCAGCTTCCATCACCATGACAGCCCCAGCCCTTACAATATTGCCAATCTGCTGGCTTTTCTGGACTCCATAGCCATTGCATCCCACTACAAGAAACTGATTTAGAGGGGCCAGAGACATGCAATATAATGGTACTCTCCTGACTGGAAATGAACAATGCTTAAATGTCCTTAAATATTTTGTTTTCAGTATTTTTTTTTTTTTTTTCAAAAGTTTTGAAAACACTCATTAACATGGGAAAAGGTCCGTCAGCAATATACAAAAACCTCAAAATTCCATGCAGAAATTTCATTATAGACTGGACGCACACTGGATATGATGTTGCGTAACGTGGGATCACATTTTTATTTTGTTCCAGTTTTTTGTGATGGCAGATAAGGTGAAAAGTGTCATTTCGGTTAAAAAAAAAAAAAAAGGAAGTCAGCACAAATACATATCCTATCATCCCCAGATTTATGAACTGCTCTATTTGAAGAAGAGTCCCTCCTGGAATGTGAACCGGCACGTCAAAACAAGGGAGAGTGATGCTGCTGTTGCCGAGTAACTGATGGGAGGTTTGGCAGTGGTGCAGCTGAAGGTGAGACGGTCTGCACCCTGCTTCAGATCCGCTCTGATAATAGCCTGGCAAGATTAAGGGAGCCTCGGCAGAGTCCACAGACAAGAGGGATTCTCCTCTGGAAAAATCACAGCGTTTTAAAAACAGCACAGAAAGAGTGCCCTTCCCAAGAACAGGGAGGGTGACGATACAATATTCACCCAAGGTCATGCGTGGTTAATTAATCTTGAAACAGAAGAGAAGTCTATATTTGGAGCAAGGGGGATAGGGATGAATTCGTGCCTTTATCTATTTTACAAAATTATTTTCAATATTTTGTCTCTCTCTGGTTATATTACCTTACCTTATTTCTATTCATTACTCAGCAGTTATATTGCCTTATAGCTGTATATATGTATTTATCATTATACTGTGGTATTACGTCACTTATGCTATCCTCAGCCCTGGAGTATACATCAGAATGAATCCTTTCATGGAAATGGAAATTTGCATGAGAAACATGGAATCATTGGAACTTATCTTCCCAGAGCACTGCTCTATAGGTTAGGGATCTTGTGAAGTTTTACTGAGGTTAACAACAGAGATGGATCAAATGGTTATGCCAGCATACTGGCAGTGTTACAAAACCAGCAAGCTAGCAGCGGTGGATCTTCACAGGCAAAATCCAGATCAAACAGCCATAATGGATATCACTGTTCATTTCTGTATAAAAGCATGAAGAAAGCTTTTATGGATGGATTTCAGTAATTACATACTGTCATATCTCCTATGCGTACTTTGCGTTTCAATAAACTGGAAACTGGAAAGATGGAAAGCAACTATAAAAGCTCATACTGTGTGTGTATACATATAAATTTATGGATAAATGAATTTCATACACACTCCTGTGTGTTTCTGGGGAAATATATAATATGCTATTAAACTATAAATCTGCAATCATCTAACTATTGAGATTTAATCTAATTCTGCATGCAAAACTTATTGAAGGCATCCATTTTGCATGACTTGCATTCTGAATTTAGCATTCACCCACACGTGCTGGTATGAATTGTAAAGCCTCCTGGCAAACTGATCCTTCTGTCTGCAAGAAAATCAAAACTTTCCATCAATCATCCATACCCTTGAATGCAAGCCAAAAGCATTGTGGGACAGCTGGCTGACACAGTGATTCCTCTGCACTCCAGAGCAGCCTGCTGGCTCTCTCAAAAGTACCTGTTTCTCTTTGAATTTACAGAGGTGGCATATCCTCGGTATCGTAACAAAAAACTGAGTGAAGGTGGGTGACCTGGGCAGTCATTCTAATCGCCCCCCTATTTAAAGTGTCAGTACTTAAAGTACAGTTTAACCAGGCAATCTTTAAAGCCTGCTGCAGGTTAATTCCCTGTAAAGGCTGTACATATAACGATTTTGGCCTGAGAGAACATGTAAAACTGCAACACAGCACAATTATAACTTTTTTTTTTTCTTTTTCTTTCTTTTCTTTCCAGCTGGCACATATTCTGGAACCACAATACAATCATAAAACTAGAGATCAAAAACTAGTAACATGACACCTTTTATGGTCGTATTCACAATCGATTTCTAAACATTGCCAAAGTAATCTTTAAGTATCTTTTTTTGCAGTCAGAACGAAACCATTTGCAATAGGTAGTGTACATGGCGCTTCATATGTGCTCTATATACCTTGAGAGCTGTAGAAGCACTGTTCACATGTGGTGCATGTTTCCATTCGGGCAACTCCTTTGGCCTCTTTTCTAATGGAGCATATTGTTTCAATTCAAAAGATGTCGTCTTTGAACAAAATCATGCTAAATCCCATCTTCTCTTTGGGACAAAGAGAGCCCCTGGTCTTGAATTAAATCAGGTTGCAGCTGGAGCTGCTGTAAGTGCTGTTTGTGTTGTACCATGGCACATTAATTACACCAGCTCCAATTACCTTGATTCCTTTGATTGCAGTGAAACATTTAAGCCACCACTATTCACAGTGCATCATGAAATAAACGATACATGGTTCTCTCGGGACTTGGCCTCTGTCATGCCATGATGACAAAGAAATTGCACACTAGGAGGATGTATGGTGAACACTGGCTATGATAAAATTCAAATTTGCTTGTGTGTTGCACATAAGAATCAGTCAAATATAATGCACCATACCTGAATTCCTCACACCTCTGATCATACCTCTGGTTTGAAGACAAATATCAAAAGCAACCTCATGCTGTAAATGACAGCATGTCCTTATTTTCTGTGGGAATCATCCCCTCCTATGCTCCCTAGGTAAACATATGGCAGAAACCCACAGAATGCATTAAATTGTGCCACTTGGATGCAGAAAGTTGCAGAGTTACTTCTGATCTGTACACATTTTGCCAGTTATGTAAGTACATGTAGACAGTTAGTCAATGATAAAGATCCATGTGTTTGTAGAATACCCTATATTTTACTCTGAATTGTTAACGACTACACTATTAAATTACATTATTATATAACACAATAAACTAAGATCCCACTGCTTCTACTGACATGCCACACTGCCACATATTAATTAAATCAAGGGTCACAAATTATTAATTGAGGGCACAGCTCAGAGAAAATAAGTCAGCTCAAGGGTAGACTTTTGGGAGCTCTGTAATTACCAGAGTGGTTTGTTCTGAACAGCACAGTAGGCAAAACATACATTTTTACTTCTGTAATGCAGGATAACTTTTTTTTTTTTTTTTGGCAATGAGTTTCATTCAGCATCATTACTTATACAACATCCTGATAATTCATTGACCAACAAATTGAAATGACAAACTATTCCGAGGGGAACTGAAAGGGTAGACCTCCAATGAAATCTCATGATAATGCAATAAAGTCCCACATTTAAATGATCTTCAAGTTTTATTCAAGTCATGTTTGGTGGGAGATTAAATGCTAAAAACAACACAAGGTTCTGTACATTTCACCTCAGTGTGATGCTAGTCAATTGATTTTATGATTATTTTCGCTGTGGCTGCTATTGTCCTCTGGGAGGGGTATCACCTCATGTTTAATTTGGCTTTTTATGTGCTCCAAGGCCTTTCAGAGCTGCTCAAGTACTACCAGCACCACTGGTGTAAAAAGCCAACAGCGCAGCAAGTCTTTTCCAAAATGAACTCCACTAATCTGTGTTTATAAAAAGAAGCCACTACTGTCCCTCTCCACTTTTTTTTTTTTTTTTTTTTTTTGTATGGCCAGTGCAATAAAACGTATGGCCCTCTGTCAGCAGTTACACACAGCCAAAGGCAGGTCCTCTTGCCTTTCACAGGAGCTCTCTCACCAGCCATCCTGTCATTAGTGTCACAAGACAAATACGGGGTCTATCAGAGTGCAAACATGGCACCGTGGCCTTAGGACTGTGCAGCTGGGCTGGAGCACAGCATTTGACTAATTTCACTGAATAAACCCGCAAGACTGCCGCCCTCTCTGAGCTGCACAAAAGCTGGGGTAAAGAGGAGAACCTCAGCTGAAATTCCATTCCTGAGAATTTCAAACATGCCTGTCTGAAATATCATTTGTAATAAATGTGTGTTAAAAAAAAAAAAAACACAGAATGGCACTGTGGATTGGGTAGTAAGTTGTCTGTTAGCATCCTGAAGGCAGCACTCAATCAAAGATGAATGGGAGATGCACAATATTTTCAAATACACCCTTGTTTTGGCTTCTGTTCAACTCATTAAGTCTTATATGCATTTTTTGAAGGCGTACTGGTTATCATCATTATATACAAAAATTGCACTGGTGCGCTGATTCCTCTGATTAGTTTCTTCAGAATTAAACAAAAAAAAAAACATTAAAAGATGGGGTAGCAGAGTAGCAAATGGTTGCAGGGAAGCACGAGACATTTAAAAACAAGAGCATCCTGTTTCATATGATTGCACCTGTGTCAGTGGAAGTCAGGTAAGCTGGAGCTGTGTGTACACCAGTATGGCATGGTAGATAATGGGCAGGCCTTTACAACCTGGTGGTTTCTGGTTTGATTCCCAGGGGACACTGCTGTTGTACCCTTGAGCAAGGTACTTAACTCCTTCAGAAAATATCCACCTGTATAAATGGAAGCAAGCTATATAAACATGTAAGCTTGGTCACTTGATCCGGAAAAAGGGAATTGGCTACTTGTGCAAAGAATTGACTGTGGTACAAGAGTCCATTCCTCTGCTCAGGACTCAGGACCATTTGGTGAGTGTATTCCCAGGACGAGGACAGCTCTCCATGTTCTGAGACAGCGAGTGTGAAACAGTGTGTTCTTGGGGCTGAGGAAATACTCACTATGCAAGCAGCAGCTGAGAGTTTTCTGTGTGAAACATTGAAAATTTGCCCACCTGCCACTTCCTGATGCTATTACTATGCCGCATTTCACTCCAAACTGAGCTTTTACGAGTCTTGGGTATTAGCTGCTGTTCTGTTTCAGCTCAGAGGGAGATTATAAAGCCTGAAGAGCTCAGTCAGAATGTGCTTATCTATGTTTCGATCAAAAAAATGTGCTTTTTGTCAACAGTTCAGTAGCTTCCCTTTTCAGTTTTTCCCATTTTCACAGTAAACAGTTAGCGGTTCCTCTTCCTCAGCAAGTTTGTAAATTCAACATAAGATAAGATAATACTTTATTGATCCCCAGGCGGGGAGATTTTGGTGTTAACAGCAGCAGAAAGACAGGTGAAGTATAGATAAAAATACAATAAATATAATGTAGTAAACAATAAAAACAACAAATGGGCAAACAACTGTACGTGTAGTGCAAAAAGATATGATGGTGAGCAATAAACAAATGAACGAAACAGGTTCAGGTATTTACAATGTCCAAATGTACATGTAGTGCAAAACTGCATGAAGGGGGGGGGGTGACAACTAGGGAAAAGGCATTGGATGGGGGTCTCTGGCGCTGTTGTACAGCCTGATGGTTGTATGTAAAGATGAAGAAAAATCTGGATATGCATTTTTTCTGCATTACAAAAATTTTACTCGTAAATTAACATTTTGTCTAACACTTGAACCATACCAAAGTTTTCCTCTGCTTTTACAGTTTTTTTTTTTTTTTTTTTTTTTTTTTTTTTTTTTTTTTTTTTTTTTTCCTGTTAGGAAAGGAAAATCTTCTTTTTTAAAATCTTTTCCAAATGATTATGCATTTAGAGAAATTCCACAATTCCTTTCTCAAATTATTTGAAATTCATTTCCATCTTTAGCATTGAGCTTTTGACAAGGATTGTGGAGATGTGTGTTTTTGCTTTTCACCACTTATTGAAAAAGTGCAATTCAGTTTGATTTGGCAGTACAGACTATATGGTTATTCTACAGTGTCATCACTTCAAACGTTTAATTGATTTTCAGAAAATAAAAAAGCAGTGATTTATAAGGCTGTCAAAAGCTGGATAAGAGTGCTTTCAGCTAAAGCACATTTAAAGTGGGGCTTAGAGAAATGGTTAAAATTGACTTCGGATGCCATCGTCTTAGCATTCTTTGCTAGTCTGGCTCTCCTCCTCCACAGTAAAGCCCTGTAAGGCCCTTAGCCAGGTTCTGTTCGGCTCAGCGTAGGTCAGGGAGGGACACACACCAGCGGAAGGCTCCTGACTCCTCCAGCAAGGGCTTTAGGCGTACTTAGACGTCTGTTCCCCAGGGAGGGGAATGTTTTAAAGTGCTCGTTTCTTTCTCATTAATATCTCCCGTATTTGCACACTCGGGCGCTCCCTGGTGTCTCTTTATTCTTGCACGGCTTTAATGAGGTCCGGCGCTGTGTGTGTGTGTGTGTGTGTGTGTGTGTGTGTGTGTGTGTGTGTGTGTGTGTGTGTGTGTGTGTGTGTGTGTGTGTGTGTGTGTGTGTGTGTGCGCGCTCTGTGATGGTCTCCCTGAGAATGCAGCCCCTCTGTAAGAGTAATGAGACGGCGCAGCACCTGCGGCACCTCCAAGGCCCCCCCCCCAAACCCCCCTACTCTCCGCTTTAAATGCAGCCGAAAGGGTCTCCATGCAGCAGGCCAAGAGCCCAGCTCACACAAATCATTCCCTTCCAGTAGCCGAATGGAGACCCAGGGGGCCCAGAAAGAACCGCTGGCAATAACCGCCACCTGCCTCAAGGGGCCGCTGTTTTACATCACTGCATTTAGCGTCAGTGGGGAAAGAAAAAATGGCTGTGCTGTTTGTTGGGTGTTTTTTTTTTTTTTACCATCGGCTGTGAAATTCATCAGTCACTCTCTGCATTTATGTAACCTCATAAGGCCTTTATGAAGAATTCATCACATGAACATGGCATTACCATTTTGTACAGCAGGAATAAAATGCTTTGCTTTGGGATGGCTGACAGACTACTAGAACACTTTTTTGTTTGCATGTGCACAGTGCTGTGTTTTACATAAAAATTCTACTTCAGCTGCTTCATTACTGCATTAAGAACTGCATGTTACTTTATAACCATCGTGTTACTAGTTTATGAATAGTTACTAAAGTTGTTACATACTTTATGAAGTCCTTATGAAGTTATATCTAATATGAAGTGTGACCAAGTTTTAAATGAAGGAAATGTTTTCTATGAGCTATGAGTTCACAGAAATGAATGCTAGCCTCATCAAAGGCTGCAGTGGTCCAGAAGTGCACAAACAAGAACAAAGCGAACATCTATAAAGACTACAGAGAGCTTGCACACATGACAAAACTAAGATTTACTTCTGCAGGTCACTCAAACCCTCCTTGTTCCTGTTCCACCATAATAAATCTTCACATTTAATAAACGTACTATTAAATGCGATTTAAAATTTAAACACCCCCGGTTAGACCTTTTTATGGTCAGCCCATCGTTCTCTTTCACAGATAAAATCAGAAATGCGTTTTATCTTCATTAAAACGTCAGAATCCATTCACTGTTACCTTCATTACTTCACCTCGGTATGTGTGCGTTTCATTAACTGGGGTCCAGGGAGCAGAAGGCCAGCTCAGTATGGTGGTATTGTAGTAATATCCCAGCGTACCTCAGACCAGGATAAAACGCACATTGTTTCACCCCACAGCAGTTTGCATCACTGGCTTCTATTAGCATTGTGCTGACCCATACAAGATGGTGAGGGGGAGGGGGAGGGGGCAACACAAGAACCATATTTAAAACTAAAAAAACACTGACATTTCATTTAGGAGTCAGCAGTGAATTTAGAACTGTCATAGTTAGTTATTTAATTCCAAGGTTACAGAGTCTTATTACAAATCCAGTAGAATAAAATAAAGGAAGAGAGCTTCTGTGGCACTGTTTCATTTAGTCGATATTTCAGCGGGTGGTCCTTCGTCAGCGTCATGTTTTTTTCCCTCTCCATCTTTGGACAAAATATATAGACGGGAAGGTGTCTGCGCATAATCCAATTGTAAGTGGCTACTTCACTGATGGGGTGGCCGTGGGTCACATACTCATTGGTTACATAGAAATCATAATCAAACAAGGCAAAGTGAACTTATCATTCTCCTGATCCTCCTAAATGAGAGTAGGTTTATAGTTATCATGTGAGTCTAACATACAGTCTGTTCACTTGGAGCATTACACTGAATGGGAGTTCATCACTGAGTGGATTTTGGAGTACAGCTCCAAATCATTTAATGTTTTAAGAGGGTAGCATCTATACTTACCCCCTGTATCGATGGGCGGATGAAATGTGAGTTATTTTATTAGTTATTGGTTTATTTTATTTCGTTTGTCAGCAGATACTTGTCTCTTTTTTTCCCCTTTTTTTATTGCCATGCCATCCCTTTTTTGCCAATAAATTTCAATAGTTTTCTTAAGGGCTTTGGCCATGTAGGTGGTACTGCAGGTTACAGATGGTTTGCTTTGAATAAATCACACCTTGATATTTACAGAACTAAATCTTAAGACAAAGATCTATGTGTCTCTAGTTCAAGTGGAAAGGTATTTAGGAGTATTAAATTTGTAAAATCCTGAAATGAAATTTTTCATTCCATACACGGCAAAGGAATTAGAAATGTCTTTTAGGAAAGGGCTTTCTTTCCTAAGTTATGTTATGAAGAAAACCATTTTCTAAAAGCTGAGTATTCGTATAAAAGTCTTCCTGGTACAAACAGGTAATTGCAGCACTGCCTTTCATCTCTGTACACATATCCAAGATATGAATATTTTAGTTTTGTGTGGTTTCTTGTTTTTTTTAACAAATTCCATTGTGAACTTCAAATTAGATTCAAATACATTCAAAACATTCAGCAACTTATCAAGCTCAAGCCTGTTTCATCCCAAAATGCAGGAAACATCATCAATGTGCTACAGACTTTAAAGACTTTTAGATGTTGTCAAATAAAAAAAAAAAAAGGTTTTCCCAAGGATATTTTTGCTAAGATTTCCTCCTCAAAGAGACCAGCGTATGAATTGCTGTAATTGGGAGTGAGGTTAAAGCCCCTGGCAGAGCCTTTTATCTGGAGATGGCTGTCATTATCAAACTAAAGTTGCTGTACCATATCACACAGTATACCAGGGTCATAACAAGCGGCATAATTTCTCGTCTTTAGGATAGAGGGGTAGTTCTCTCTAGCCACTCTCATGGAGAGGGGAGGGGGGGCATGGGCGTGTTCCTGTACAGGTGCTCATTATCAAAAATCCTTAATCCTACTAATGACTGATGTCTCAGTAAGATCAGTGAAGAACAATGCAAATAGTCAAAACACTGCCTGGGTTATATGATTTAATGAATTCCTCAATTTCCACTGAACAGACTTGTTTTTTGTTATTTATCTATCAAAAATATGGTCTTTGTTTGAACCCCTGGAGAGTTCTGGTCAATAACCAGAAGCATTAAATCCAGACAGTGCTTCTTCTGAATTTTTCAGTTTTCAACAAGAATCTGAATGCAATACAGTGTGCCCCAGCAATTTTAGTAAAAGTACCTAGATTTACCACATCTGTCATCATATGTCATTTTCATACATGGAAACCTTGAGTTATTAATGAAACTACAACATAATGGGTCATTTTGACAGATGTAAGCTTTTCTGGATTTGAACTTTATCATGTTTGGTTTTTTTTTTTTTTTTTTTTTTAATTTTTGGTGCACACACTACAAATGATAACGTATTGCATTCATGTAACGGGGAGGTAGGATACTGAGTACTGCAGTGAGAACTAGCTGTGATGGGTAGCTCAGGAGCCAAGAAGAGCAATGTCCCATGTGGTAAATAAAGGACTATGACGGGTATGTGGAAGATTGTGCCTACAGCTCAGCAGCTGAAGACTTCATCCATAATCTTTGGAACAGAATGCGTTCCCCGTAGCATCATCAGCGTCACACACCAGAAGATGGAACAAAAAAAAAAAAAAAAACAGGACAATGGGAGCAGGGGGTAGAAACAGCAAAGCATGCTTTACCTCTGCCTTTGGGAGAATGGTAATGCTTTAGCATTGACTTTGCACCTGTACAATTCCTCAGTGGATGCACTTATGCTTCTGTTCCTTTTTTTAGGGGGGTGGGGGTATCTGGTAAGGAAGGGGGGGGGGGGGGGGGAGCTGAAGAGTCAAATTCTCAAACAGTCATGACTGGAGCAAAAACTTGTTTCAATCCTCCTTTTTACTCTGCAGGTCTTTATTTTACAAGACACAGCATGGATTAGCATTGATTCAGCAATGGGGTCACTCTGTAGCGCAGTGCCTCTGCAGAACAGTTGTTCGGTGGAGAGAGGGGAAGGTATTAGAAAGGCAGCAGGTTTCCTGTCACTTGGGCCTTTCTGCAGTTTCCTGAAAATTACTTTTTGATGTGGTCTTTTTTTTTTTTTTTTTTTTTTTTCCAGGACCCAGTCAGGCTGTGAGATGAGGCCAGCAGGAGTGTTCTGAAAGTTCAGTCCGGAGCATATCGGCATGACTCACGGTGGCAAGTGGCTTCCTTGCATTACTGCTTCGCAGCCCGGCCTACCTTTTTACAAGTCGTACAACTGCACATGTTCTCAGGGAACGTGGGTAACAGCTGAGCAGGAGGAATCCAGATGCAGAGATGATGCAAAAAGGGACACACAGGTTTTAAAACGCAAAGAATCCTTAGTTTTCTTTTTGGGATTACAATTGCTATGTGAAGTGCACAAGTAAAGTCACAAAGATGATGCTTCTTATTTTAAGTGGCACACTTGTTTTTTTTTTAATTTCTTGTGTTCTGAACAACAGTTCAGTATGGCTCCCAGATTAAAAGTAACTTCTACACCAGGGGTACTCAATAGGCGGACTCCCGTCCAAATCTGGACCCAAATACAATTTAATCCAGACCAAGACCTAAATCTGCTAATTTAACTGTCATCTAGGTGGGTTTTTAATAGCGCACACAATAGAGATGGAGATGGGTGATAGAGATAGATTAGAGATTCCACGCTGTTTGTTTGTCCTCAAAGCGCCTCACTTGCATGTTCACATTTCGTCTTTTGTCAGGTCCAATCACAGCAGCTGTAACAGCATCACTATGACAACGTTACAGTATACACTCAGGTCAGATAGCTAGTCATTTGTCATTGGCGTTAGCAAGCTAGTTCGCAGATGCAAGCATTCATGCCGAAAGAGTAAAAATGGCGTGTTCAAAATTGTCCAACACCAAGAAAAGAGAGGTTGATATTGAAAAGCAGGTGTTTAAGACTGAGTGGACTGAAAAATACGTGTTCATACTCCCTGAAGGAAGCACGAAATCACACAGTGGCCATTGTGAAGAGTGGCAACGTTAAGCGCCACTATGACACCAAACGTATGTTTTGAACAAAATCATCCCCAGAGCAGAGCAGTAAGAACCTCTAAAAACTAAACGCAGAAAAAAAGGGGTCACTTCTCCCATTAAAACTACAATGTTTTTTATAGTTTGGGAGTTTTTGCGACCATTTTTATACATGGTTCTATACTTGGTGGGACTTGATTGACCTGCCTTTCTCTGGACCTTCGACTCAGTCTTAGAGGTTACCAAATTTCCACTTATATTTGAGTACGCCTGTTCTACACTTCCACTCCTTCAGCCTTGCTAGCCTTCCCAAGGTTTCACCAAGCCGCTTCTCAAACTTTGCACTCAAATTTTCAAATGCATAAAGATTTGTGGAGTAGGGGGGGGGCGGGCAGGAGGGGGGGGCGGAAAGATTGAATTGAAACTGAAAATCTGGAGCAACTCTTAAAAAAATTGGTCACCGCTAATGATCACTGGAGGCACAATAGCCATCTGCAGACAGGCCTGACTGCTCCGTCAGGGACCGTAAGACCGATGTACTGTCACTTCTGTTGAGGAACATCTGTTCCCTCTAAATCACTGTCGCCGGCACGCCGGTTTCGCACAACGGCTCCACTTTACTACCTGTCTGCACCCCGTGATGGCGAGGATAAATAAGATTAGTTAACTGACTGGCAAAGAGAAAAGCCAGTGTCTCCTCTGCGTGTGCATTGATTATCTGCGGGACAGCCTTGATTGATGTGAAAAAGAGAGAAATCTGCCCATCGATCACTGCACTGGGCTGTGGCGCGCCAGCATCCGCACAAACCCAACACGATATCTGCGGTGCGCTAGCAACCGCACACGCGTAACACGATATCCGTGGCACGAGGGGCCCCGGCGAACAAGCGCGGCTTCCTTTCATTCCAATTTCCTGAGGAATTGTCAAACTGAGGTGTGTGGCGCGCTCGTCAGATGGTATTTTCATTAATGAGGCCCTGCACATTTAAGGAGCTGCTCCACACCTAATTAAAACACTTACCCTTTGATGTGGAGGGGCGGGGGCGGTGTAGTGGGACTCGTCAAGGCTTGATTATCTCCCAGATTCCCATAATCGGCTGAACTGCCTTTCTTTTGCAGAGGGGGAGGGTTCCTGTCCTGTGCAGCTGCACACCTGCCCCCAGCAGAGGGCGCTCTTGAGAGCAAGCTCATCTCCCATATCGTGACGCTTCTCAACCGCCAAGTACACTGAATTATACTGGTGCATCACAAAGCCTTGTGCAAGAATATTAAACAAAATCACTCTGCATATATTTTTTTGAAAATTAAGAAAAATTGAGTTAGAACAAGCTTATGAACTTTTAAGTCTATCTGATATAGCTAACAATGTTTATTGCCCATAAGCCTCTTGCTAGCAGTGAACCGATAGGCTCCAGCCAAGCGTTAAATTCCCCCACACTCCACGGCTCAGGACTAAGTGCGATTCCAGGACTATTCTGCTGACGTCATCGCCCCTGTCCCACAGAGGAAAGTGCAATTTAAGTGTGAGATGACTTATTCCGCCCCGGAGGCAAACCGGCCCCGTGCTGTGATTTTAATCTTAATTTCATGATGATTGGTTCTCATCCAAAAGTGGCGGAAGGCTTTGATGCTCCTCTACAAAAAAAAATAAAACAGAAAGATTCCCTTGAAATAACTGGAGGCCTGGGAGTGAAAGCAGAAAGGCAGGAGGTCTGGAAGAGACCAGGGGATGGCTTCAGCTCCCTGTCCGCCACAGAATGACTTCATCTGTGGGCTTGCAGAATCTCTTCTAATGTTTGCACATCCTCTGATCCTTCTGATAATCCCTCATTGCCCTGTTGGTCTCCTCTGGGTCCAGCTCACCCAGTGCAGTTTCACCTCCAGGAGAAACACCATTGTGAACATGTCTAAGAGGTTAACTGTGGAATAGACAGTAATATGTGGAGGATTCATATCACATCACTATGTTCAAAATCTATCCATACACAGAACATTTATCACCCCAAACCAAGTAGAAAATGATAGGATGAGGGCCAATGCCCTTTCAGCATTTACTGTAGAATGAGTTGCAATGTTTCCTTATAAAACCTGGACATCAATAGCCTGAAATGTCACATCAGCCTGGTCAACTGTCCTATTTCCCTGCTTGCAGTCCCATAGTGGCTACATTGTGGTATTGCAGTTACCCTCAAGCTGATCACCTCAGTAATTATGATGGGGTAGGTTATATGTTTAAGGGTCTCACTATGCATGATCATGGTTCATACTCAATCTAATGATGTAGTATAATATGTTGACCTCAGGTCATTAATGTCTAGTTGCATTTTATAAACATCTTTTCGACCAAGTGGCAATTCATACTATTGCTGGATATAGCCATGCATTTAAAATACCATGTGTCACACTACTGCTGAAAAACAAGGCAGACACACTGAATTTCTGACGTGATTTTTCACTGTGTATTAAAGCTGAAGACAAATGATCGAAAGCTTCACAGGCAATATTGGAGACCATAAAGGTGATTACCGTAGGTTACCATAATTAAGCCCTCAATTGGGCATGCCAAATGTATCATGTGACAGCTTGGCACAGATTAATCATTTTAGTATAACCTTAATGGTAATAAGAATAATGGATTGCCGCTTTATTATTCTTGAAGAGCTCTTTGTGAGAATCGATGTGAATGTAAATTCAAGGCCCTCTAACATGTGGTAATGAGATGTACTGATGAATCTCTCACTGTTGCAGGCATCAACTGGTCACTGGCACTCCTTAGGTTTACAACTACTTTGTATAATTTCAGAGATATCAGGGACCTTAATTAGCAGAATAAAGGCTTTAATGAGCTGGGTCATTAAAAGTTTTGTGATAAAGGCAAAGAAATACTTATCTCTTGCAAACAAGAGTCTCCTTCTCTCTACTACACATATATAATATATAAAATACAAAACTGAATGGAATATGATGGAAACACCCATGCATAACAACAATACCACAGCAACCTTACAATACAATAAATAAGTTGGGCCACCCTTTACCACCAGAACAGCCATAATCCTTCTCAGAGTGCTGTTATATATGTTTTGAACTGTCTCTAGAGGATAGTTTTCCAGTTCTTTTAAGAAATAAATGAGGTGAGAACTCTGCACTCTGTGTTCCAGAACTTCCCGTAGAGGTGAAATTAAGTTCAGGTCTGGTGACTGAGGAGACCACGGAAAGTGTTTGATATCCTTGTGTTTGTGAAACCACTCTTAAATCGGCTCAACAGAGTGTACGGGGGTGTCGTCTTTCAGTACGGGAATGTCTTGAGGAAACGATGTTTGCACCATAAGGGTGCACCTGGTCAACCAAAATGGCTTTGAATTCCTAGCCCATAGTTGACCATGTATCTTATGAGATTTCTATTCAACTCCATCTATTAGACACTGAGATCTCCCCCCCCTGTGATTGAGAAAAGCTTGGCTAATGCATGTCCAGCCAGCCTGTCCCTGATGACTCAGGTGTTAACGCTCTGCCGCGTCGTCCCTGGGACACAGGTGTGACACACATTCATCACGTGCGCTCCGGGTGGCACAGCGTGAGGGACGACGGGTGACGGTTGGGATTGATCGCCTGTAGAACCTACTCTCCTGATGATCAATACCCGCTGCCTGGAGTCACAGTTGCCCCATTCCTGTCCCCCCTCTTGCTGTTGGCAATTAGGATTTACCGTCTAGTAATTCAGTGGGAGACGCTTTGGTTTATAATGGAGGGTACAGAGGTACCTATGCGAGCAATGCTGAAAACCCAACAGACAAGGCTGTGCTCCTAATGATGGGAACTCTAGCGTTTATTTGTTAATCAACATTAAGGAGAAATAGTGATTGAGTCTAGGCCATAGTCACCAAGATATATTACCTTTGTTACCTTTTATATTACCTATATTGCAGCCCATATTACCTATGGGTGGCAGTGTAGCATAGTGGGAAGGAGCAAGGCCTTGTAACCAAAAGGTTGCTGGTTTGATTCCCCACTGGGGCACTGTTTGTAGTACCCTTGGGCAAGGTACTAAATCCAGAATTTCCTCAGTAAATATCCAGCTGTGTGAATGGATAACATGTAAGAATTGTAAGCTATGTAAGTTGCTCTGGAGAAGAGTATCTGCTAAATGTCATGTATTACCTTTTGGTGTGAGGCAGCTTATGGCATCCTGATAATGGCTGTGTTTTAGGCCGTATGAATATAAAGAGGGTTTTCCCGTGCTGGCAATTATTTTTTTGCCATCTGAGAAGATTTAAAACCTCTTGACCTTTCATTGGTAATATATCTTACCTCAAACTGTATATTTTAAAAGGAAATCCTGGTGTGATTCATGACTGCCATAATATATAGTTAACAAGCTTTCCATAATGTGCAGTAAGACAAAATCGATGGTGAGTGATGGGAGAAGTATCCAATAGAAGATTGTCGGATGCCAATCAGACTTCATTATCGTGTTAGGGGGTGTCATTATAGGCTTATGTAGTGAGCTACCTGTGCATGAATAGGAAGATACAACACCTTTAAGTGTAGATTTGATCATAGGTCACATGGATGACACTACTATGCTCCAGCCAAGCACATAGCCCTTTTATTTTGCATGTGGTAGTTATGGGTGGATCAAACCTAAGATAATTATAGGTAGAGTAATTTCAGTCTATTTGTAGGAACCGAGGAAACCTTACTGCTTGCAGATTTTTAAGGGAGTGCAGTAAATTAAAAATCTAAAAGCGTGTCCCATTCCTGGCAGGACTACATCAAGCATGTTCCTCCTCTTCCATTTCAAAGGTCACCATCTTTGCCTCCTGGCAATCAAAGCGCTTTTAACTCAGGTGTGCTGCTTCCTCGCACGGAGAGAGACGATATTAAAGGGCATTTTGGTTTCCAGGAGCAGCTTCTGACAAAGACATCCTGACTGACCTGTCAGAGATACAAACTGGCTGACCTAAGCAGAAAAACATAATGCATACATTTTAAAAAAATCAATACAACCTTACAGCCCAGGGAGCAAGAAGAGGGGAAAAAAAAAAAGAATTTAAAGGCCAGATTTTTTGAATACAGTTCACTGTTTGTCAAGTGTACATTATTTCAAAGGGGTTGTTTGTTAAAATGGTTCAATTGTTTCCCAGTAATTAAGACTTTATTGTCTGGGTGTCTTTGTATCTGTGACAGACTTTTAAACACAAGACAGCTCAGACTCATAGATCCAGAGTCATCCCGGGTCTCATTGGAGCATTTTAAAGGGCAGTTAATCTGTCCAGTAATGGGGGGAGAAAGGCACCTTTACTCCCCCAATAAAACCCGTCTCCCTCCTCTCCACACTGTCTCACTGCCTGTCACCTATCCGAGCTCTGCCGTGTTCTGAAGGTGTGCTCCGATCCGTCTGTGCTGGGGGTCAGGTTCGTTCGAGCTCTGGGAACTTGGAGCACTTTCGATTTTACCAGGAAACAAGACAGTTGCAAAGCACAGCACTGGAGCTACATAAATCACAGATGGGTTTTGCTTTGAAGGGGGTGGTTCAATCAGTGCCTGTGGGCCCCACTGTATGAGCTAAACCTGGGGTGAAGATCAGCAGTAGAGGGATGTACTTGGGGGCTTGGTTTTATTGGGGGGGGGGGGGGGGGGGGTCAGGGGTTGGGGACATTGTCGATACACGATTTAGTCAATAGTGGCTCTTCAAACATGCTTTCTACCATGGCCCTGCAGTTCAAAATAGGGCCATGTGGCTAAATGTATAATGGAAGATTTACTCAAAACCTGTAGTGGTATATGAGACACCATTACAGTAAAAGCATATGCATTTTCTCTCACATGATGCTCTTGATATTTTTGGAAAGACATATGTTCCCACAGAATAATCTGTCTTTCTGTTTAATCAATACTGCCCTGAGCGAAAAGGATTGCATGTGTTGTGCTGTGCATGGAGGATAACTATCTCAACGGAGGAGTTTGATATTTTTAGGTATGGATGCAAGGACAGTTAGCTGGGGCAAGAGAAAGGAATGGATAATAACTGCACACTATTAGTTTAACAATTTTAAGAAAATTTAAAACCATCAACAGAAAAAACGCTGTCAGTTGAATCGGCAGCGTACAGAGATGTCACAGCATGTACAGTTAGTGTTTGCAAGTGGAGGTCATTTCCCTGCTCACCTCTGAAGGGTGTTGGCTTCAACTCCGCCTCTGGCGGAAACAGACCTCTGTGTTCAGTCTCTAATGAAGGCTCCGGGTGGGTGCGGAGTCTGACCTTTCTTGTTTTATTTAGAGGGAGAAGTTGTCTTTGCTGCAGTTGAGGCGATATCCCCAGTGAAAAATGCCCTCACCAGAGAGGATTCATTTCTAGTGGTTGGAAAAAAGTCCTCTCGTTAAATGGCATAATATCAGAAGGGAAACCGAGAGCCAAAAGGAAAAAAATGAGCATGGTTATGACATGCACAGCTTGATGATGACCGGAGAGATCAATACAGAAAGCCCCAGAGGTGAATATGAAACCTAACATCTTGCACGGGACATGAGTGTTCAGCAAATTAAGGCAAATATGTTACATTGATCAAGCCAGCTTTTCCCATCTCGTCCAAAACAAGCACTACAGTGAACTCATAATTATATCAGGATAATCAATCAAACACACTCACGCACACAGAAAATATTTATCTATTTATTTATAGCCCATTTATACAATTGTGTTGCCACTAAGTGCTGGGCAGAGTATGTTTTCCAGAGGGAATCGGAAACCCAGAGCTAATTGGGTGGAAAAGCTGGAATATTATTTCCTGACCCCAGGATAAGCCAGTCAAGCGACACAGTAGCAGAAGAAAAAAACAAGCAGAGGAACATAGACAAATAAAAGGTTGAAATTGAAAAGATCCATCACATAAACGCAATGATTGTGCAGCCATCAATGACAGCTGAGGCTGTCCGTGCAGTTCGGCTGAGAGGATGATTAGACGGTCCTAACATCCCAGAGCCTTTCAGCGTTACCTCGGTGACCCCACAACGCTTTGGCGGATTTGACAATCGTTACAATTAATTTCTGTCTACATATGCCGCAGCCTGTCACCCCGCAGCCTTGGGTACCTGGATGTCCTGCCACCTGGGACACATACCTGTGAGTGGAGGAACAAGCTTCATCAGGTCACCGCCGATGGCATGTTCACATCCCTCAACTGTACAGGGGAGGAGCGGCTCCTGAAACCGCAACAGTAAAGAGGCTCCAATCTGGCTCTGTCCTTTCACCAGCCCCGAGATTTAGCCAGGGTCATTATAGTCTCATAAACCTGGTTCCCAGGTAGCGACATGAACTGTGTGACCCCGCTGTGGTGGTTATCAACAGTTTAGGTCGCCACCCAAGATCAGCAACACTAATCATTGCATCTGTCTATACTCCATCCTTGTGCATCATGTAGCATGTAGGTAATGACTGCAGGCCAAAAGGGATCTATAAAGGCACCCATTAGGCCCCCAGGGCCAGATGTCAGTTCGGTGAGTTAAAGACCCCCTGACCCCATTATGGATTTACCTGTTATTCAGCTGTATTCTCTGACAGCAGAAAAAGCTATCCACATGATTTATTTCTGATCATCACAGGTTGTTGTCTTGAATTAACTGTAGCAAAAACAAAAAAAAGGGAAGTATGCATGCAGGATGTCACTGTATATCACTTCACCATCCACACTTTAACTGCACAAACGAAGCGCTACCGTCAGGCCTCGTCACTGACCGCTACCGGCCCGCTATTTGATCGCCACCACACCGTTTCCGATCCCCCCCTGTTGGCTTAATTGAGCTCTTTCGAAATCCAGACGGAGCGGGTTGGCTCTCTGAAGCAGGCCATTAGCATGAGAACATATTGTTGCAAGTCGTTACAGCTCCAGAGGAATGTCAGCCTGCGACACGAAAATGCGATGGCTGCGCGCATGCCGACGAGCGGATAAACATGCGCCACCTGTTCCTCCTCCTCCTGCACTGGAGCAGAGCAGGAGCGTTATTATCCGTAATCTTTGCGCCTCTGACAAAGGACAAATGCTACTGTCATGTTCATTATTTTTCCTGAACGCACACATGAAAAAGGAAGCAAAATAAATCTATAAATCACAGATAAAAGCAGCAGCAGCTTCTAAACCACAGGGATTGATGGAATTCCTCATACCTTCTTATTTGAACTCTACGTCAATGGATCCACAATGCGTCACGTATTGGCGCACAGCACATATACCACCGTACTTAGTCCTGCGTGAATGTGTATCTGATTTATATGGAGTTGACTTTGTTGTACTTTGTGTCAACATGTGCCGCACAATACCCCTCTCCGAAATGATCATGTAACCTGGTGTAAAGAATCAAACAATTCAGAAATTTAGTAAAACAATCTTAATTTTGATCAAAAGATTTAAAATGGAAAAAAGGTTACTACAATATTTCCAAATTCTATTGTGCTATCTATTCACTACTTGCCTATATATTCAGATGGAGTAGGCTTAAAATAAATGTCATTAATGCTGAATCTCTAACCATGATGCCACTCAGGGTTAAAGGGAATCTCTGATGTTTATAACTGGTACAACAGCCAGAAGAAAATGAGCGGTCTCTGAATAAAAATCATAATACTATAACCCTCAAAAGCCGATGCGCATATGGGAAAAAAACTGGAAGGATAAAAGAAATCAGAAGCTGAAATAATAAAAAATGATGTGGATTTTCATGAATCCTATGATCTGTTACCCATAGCAACAGAAACCAGCTAACGTCACCTTTGCAAAAACCAGCTAACTGTGCACAACATGAACCTTCAATCTTAATGCCCAGCATTATCAAGGGAAACTGACTCTGATACAGGTGCTCATTTGGATTATTATACGTTTTAACTATCCACTGCAAGAGGACACTGTATTTTGACAGCAAATGTGTGTCCTACTTCTGGAGAGAGGTGGGAAATATTTTTTTTTTTTTTTTTTTCCCCCCCTGAGTTGGCCATTTAACGTTTTAATATAATACTCTCTGCCTTGCTTCTCAGCCAAACAATGTACCCCACCCTGGGCTCTGCAATTATAATGCTTAGCCTATTGCCAGAAAAAAGGGAGACAAAAGATTTAAAAAAAAAAAAAAAAAACATGGTTGAGAATATGCACCTGTGCTGAAATTAGAGGAAGAAATGAGAAGAGAAGTGTGATGTGGGAACAGAGAGAACGAGAGAGAGAGAGAGAGAGGGGGAGACGTGGGCCTCAGCGAGCTGGTCCGCCCACTCCCCTTCCCAGCGAACTCATTAGAATAGAGCAGGGGGAGGCTGAGATGAGGCTCCGCTGAGGGATGATTGACAGAATGGCAACTAGGCCAGACACACAGAGTGGGTGGCCTGCAAACAGACAGCCTCAGATCTTCCACTGGAAGCTGGGAGCAGCGAGCGCCAGCGCACGGCGCTAATGATAACACAACAAGGATCATTGCCTCTCTTCACTTTTTACACTGTCAATGAATATGCACTGTTTTTTTTTTTAGTGATCTACTAATCCCATCTACTGATGCAACATATTGCAAGATCATATTTTCATTCTTCTTAGACAGCTAACATACAGCAGGTCGAGTGAGGGGAAAGGTGGCAGTGTTATGTCCTTTGAAAAACATAGGTAAAACATGAGGCCGCGAACCCTACTGCTTCATTGAAGTTAATAACCAAAGCATTAATAAATGGGCACAATGCTAAATATGTGCCTTCTATGCATTCAGCTTGAAGTGAACCATCAATGTGCAAAGAGTCATTATTTACAGCAGGTAATTATACAGCCACTCTAGACGCCACTACTTACCACAGTTACGTGCCATGTGTAGAACACAATGGACCACATGACACCTGGCCCACATGGACTAAGAAAATCACAAAATGAGAAACGTAGTAGAATAATATGTTGGCCTTACGTAGTCAGTGAAAGCCATGCATGATTAAACTGATATGTTTAGGTAGATTTTTCAGCTTTTAAACAATTTGGGCCATTGAGTAGGGTCTTCGTTGCTCAACACACATGCAAATTTCCTGTTATCAGTGGCTAAGATAAATATCTATGCTATAGGTGCATTTGTATATCTATAATCTATATAGTGAGATTATTGGTCGCATTTTATTGTTGCATTGTACTAATACATAACAACTTGACTATCATTTAGTTCAATGCCTGTCCAAATGTGTTAGAAATCAAAGCAATAGTTGCCTTGTGGCAATAGCATTTTCTTTAAGAGCTGTGTAGTTCAGGATATCACTAAAACAACTCTATTTATGACATTAATCACTTCCAGTTTTATTAAATATATTACCTAATCGTTAATTTATGGAATCATAATATAAACTGCTACCAAAATATTATAAATCTATGGAGAAGACTGAAAAGCAACACTAAATTCCAAAATGAGGATTTATCATGCTTGAATCTTTCAACATTTCAACACCAAAGGCTTATTGGCTTTAGTACATTCAAAAGAATATTCAAGGGACCCTATTGACAAAAATCTCTTCCCAGTTTTAATATGTTCATTCCAGTAATACATATTGCATGCACACAATAAATGGCAGTCTTAATTGAAAATTGTACATGTCATGACCTTTGTCACCTTTTTACACATGCAGCCCACGTGCATTTATTTAGTAAACCAGGCCTTGTACTTGAGTTCTTTTAGCACTTGTGGTTCTACCCAGAAGCTGTAAGCATCTCAATATGATGCAGGCAGACAGTAAAGTGCTCTTAAAGTGACAACAGCAGAACATGCATAATATTCATGCAGCGCTGAAGACCAATCTATCAATATGTCCTTAAATGGTGGTGTAATTGATACCCTGCTGATGAAGGTCTGTGGCAGCGGGAAAAGATGAATTGCCCACAGCGTGCGCAGATTGTGAAGGACAAACCCTCTATGAACAGAGGCGTGAGGGGGAGCTTTGATAAATCTCCCAGGATTCCCTCTGATATGAGACTAAGGATTTTCAAATCACCATTACGGGGATTTCTTTAAGGAACAGAGAAAGCTCGGGAGAGCTCCTGTCTCCTGGGAAACGCAGATCTTTTTATAGGCAGAGTGACGCTGTAATATCTAAATTATGCTGTGCTCCATGGAGCTTCTCTGCAGCCAAAAAAAAAAAAAGGCACGTACAAATATCCATCCAGGAAATGGAGATTCATTTCAGCCTTTAAATGGGGGCATTAATGAAGATTTTATTCTTGGGCAAGATTAAAAGAAATCTGTGTGAGCAATGTGTGCCCATTGCCATGATAAGATCACTTTCTGTATTTCTGTACACTCACTGTGATGTACTGAAGCAGTGGACAGCACTCTGCTTACTCAGTAATTCAATATAAGAAATTATGATATACATTTCAAGCCCCCCCCCCCCTCCCTTTAAGGAGGCTTTTTCATTAAAATAAGTATGCAAGCTGTTTAACATACTCTGCACAGAATAAATTACCAGCATATCATTCTCACTGAATAATTTCTTCATGAATTTGTGAGACGCGAGGGAAGGCACTTTGAGAGGTGTTGATTATGGAATTCCCCCTTTTTTTGACACGTGTTTTGCCTCACAGAGCTAAATCCATATACATGTAACTCCATTTCATGCATTGAGTGAATTTGTTTTAATTCAAACTCATTGGCATCCTTAAGTCGCCTTGGTGCTCAGGTTAGTAGTAAGTTCAAAAAGTTGCCATGGAGTGTACTCAAATTGGTCTTCAACTGCTAAAGATCTACCCACTCAAAAAAAAAATTCAACTTAAAATTGCATAATGGCCAATGGTTTGGAAGAGGTTTGAATATCTTGAATGACTACAGTTGGATGCCCATGCTTGGAAGAGCTCTGATTGGCTTGTCACCACCTATCAATCAACCGGGCCAAAAGAGGTGCTGTACTGTCTGCTTATGTAGCCCCCTTGCCTTCATATGTGAGCACCAACACCATGTATCTGTACGGTTTCTGCATGATCTCTCCAGCTCCAGAAGATGCCTTCAATAGGAACAGTTCTCTCTCTGACAGAGCACTGTCATCTGCTTTGGACCCTGGGATCATGGGTACAATCAACCCGAAACAATAAATAAAGAGGAGGATTATTGATCTTGGGCACCAATATTCACATGTAGGTTCACTCCCCACTTGATGTTAAGGTGCATGCCTTTGCACAGACATAGCATAGCCTATGAAGTCCGGCATCTCACTGATGTGCTGCTGGATTAGGAGTATGCACAAAAACATTACATACAAGGAGTGAATGCAGTTTAATTCAAATTTATTGGCATCCTTTACTCAGCATGGTACCTTCAAATAACTTCTTATAAAACAAAACAATCAAAGGCAGATGTTGGTGTGTGAGAGCTGAAAGCAGAGCTTCCTGGAGCCTCACAGCGCTATCTCTTAGCTCACACTGACAACATAGTAAAAAAGCAGCCACTCCTGTTCTGTTCAGCTCCAGATCAGATATATTGATCAAAGCATTCTTAACATGATTGCTGGACCAATTAGGAGGTCATGGCTTGGTCAGGCAGAACCGCCACACGTTTTTCCTAGAACCCCTCTCAGAGGGAAGTAAGAGAAAGCTAACGAGTCACAGAAAGGAAGGGGAAATGATTCGATCTTAATGTGTTCTTCCATTTGTACATATTTTGAGGGATAACTGTGGGCAGTATTTAAGAGTACAGTTATCATGACAGGCATTTGTATTTTATCAGGAGGATTATATTTTTGTTCAAAGTATCAACATCTGAACAAATGTCAAAAGAAAAATAAAATAAATAAAATTGAACTAATTTGGAAGTGAACGATGAATATTTCACTATGGGGACGTGCACTACTTCTCTTCTTTCCTCACTTTAAATAAATCTGAATAACAAGACAGCGAGCTTTCTGGCAGACTCTGCTGTTCTCTACAGACAGTTTCACTTCCTCATCCATTTAAAAGAAGTTTTGGATTTTTTTTTTTTTTTTGTGCATACAGTTCAATGCTTTATCCTGACAGATTCTGAACAAAGCAGAAGAAAACTAATAATTCATCCAGCGGCAGAACAGTCTGTTTCCTAATCACATTTTCTGAAATTTCTCTGAAAGAGTGAAATGTTTAATTGAGTACTTTGTCAAACATACATACATTATTAACATATGCACAGTAAGCCCCAGTAGCTCATTGATGCCATTTTGGGAAAAATATTTTGTGGGCCATTATCTTGACATCACCAGATGACATAAGTCTGGATTTTTCCTTGACTTATGCATCTCATCTTGAGATAAGCATTAATATCTTGATCAATTATATAACATAACTGTAATATCAAAGCACTGAGAATTATCTTGGGATTATGTACATGCATATATATTTTTTAACAAAAGTATCAGTGTGTCATTATACTAAACATTTAAGTTTTGCTTTAAAAATGCAGTTGTTTCTAATTCCACCTGTGACCCTTAGAGCCCCAGCATGGTTTAAATCAAGACCCACGGGACAGCATACGGGCCTCTAGCACAGGAGTGAGGCCTTCTTTTATGTCAGACTGTACATATCTGAAAGACTCCCTCCTGAGTTTCCCTTCATATCATGCCAGACCATAAAAGTGAACAAAAACCCAGCACTTCAGGAGTGTTTATTAAAGGGAGCAAAAAGATATTAACTAGATTTGTGTGCATTTCCTGAAGAAAATGCAATGTGTCGTTGCCTGTTTGCATTATGTATGTGTGTACATTACTACTGGTCTTAACCCTTTCGCTTCTAAAATATTTCTAACTGCCCCCAGCATGACTTATTTCAGCTCCGGCTGTTCTAGGATTTGGTTATGACTGCTCGTTTGACCTTATTTTACATTTATATGCATGCACAGATAAAGTGAGCTTATTCATCTCGAAAATTAAGTATATGCATAACTGCAATCACGCTGCTCAGTTGACTCAAATGGCAAGTATAACATGGAAAAAAAATGGAATACCACGGTATTTGATGTACTGAAGTATTTAATCACACCCAGAGACAAAGGATTTCAGTATTTTAATAACTCAGCGTTAAGCTGAGCCGGGAGTGAAATCCCCCCCCAGCTATTTGCTTCTATACTTTATAATGGGGGTAAATTTTGAGTGATTTTTAAAAATATCTCTAAAAGTATAAAAGTACAAACACACTAATGGTGAATGAACTGGTCGATTTGGTGTTGATTTGGTGTCTGTAGCTCAGGTTAGAGCTAGAAGAAGGGCCATTGGGTCTGTCTGTGCCCAAAGGCAGACCGAATGGCCCTCCTGGCCATGTTGGTTTTTTTTTTTTTTTTCTCTTCCTGGTTCTTTTCCTCATTGTGAAGACGAATGTTTTGGGAAAAGTCCTTCAAACGGTGTTCAGCAATGGCTGACACTGGATGAAAATAAATGCACACAACGTGTTCCCTGATCCAGCGCGGTACCCAAGCAAGGGTAATTGCACAATATTGCCTTTTGTCGGCACCTCAAGACAGAGGGCTATTCGTCAACCTCGCTGTGTGAACAAACTGCAGACTGGACTGGCCACGCGTGGATGAAAGTCAAATGTAAAAGTCAGCAGCTCCTCTTGATTCTGATCTTTGGCTAAGACTACCTCTCTGGATCCCTGCAACAGCCTAATGTTTACGTATTATGTTGTCAAAGGTAGGACAACAAGACTACAAACACCAAACATATTTCTATGAAATGTGTGAAAATCATCAATACTCCTTTAGGTTATTTTTGATTCTTTCTCTACATGCAGTTATGCTAATTATGGCTGAACTAGAATTTCACCATGTAATGTGTTTGAACACCCATCTGAATGGCTATTGTGGAAATCATGTTCTTTTATTTTTTTGTAAGCCTACCTTGGTTTCATATAATTTAAAGATATAAGAAATTCTACATACAATCCCAAAAACATAAAAATGCATTTCAATATTTTCATTAACCCACTGACTGTTTGGCTGGTAAAACTGTAAATGGATTAACTAGTCACACACAGAAATAAGAATTTTAAACATTAATTGTACACAATGCGGGTGAAAAACAGTTTTTACAACAGATATATAACAGTATGTTAAGTCAGCCAACGTATTTGATGTACTTGCATGCAGAAACTAGAAAAAAATATTTGAACATAAAAAGCAATGGCAGTGACAGTTTGTGACCTATTTTTTTCAGATCTATAAACCAAGTCTCTGGTACACAACCAAAATGACATTTTTTCTTTAAGTACACATTTTTTTTCTCTTAAACACTCAGAAGTTCCTTAATGAGGCCTTTGCACTCCCTCTGAACTTTGGAGATATTGTAGACTTGGCACGGCAGCTATTAAAAATTGATTATACTTCTTAAACAGGAATGTAACAGGATGCACCCATCTGAATGCACAGCGCCATTACAGACACCATTACAGAATCATTACAAACACAGAGACTGTCAGCACTGGGGAATCAGAGGTCATGCATTACACTTTTCTTTTTCTCCTTCTGTTTCATGTGTTAATTTCTCACATTACCAAGTTGCTGAAATCACGCTTTCAAATGGATATCAAGACAAGGAAGCAGGAAGGGCCAATAGGAGGGTTCTGGGCAAAATGACCACCATCATCACATTAATAATTATGGATATTTTTATTCCCAATTTTATCTTGGTGTGTGGGTGTGTATTTGTGTTAAAGGCCCTGTTTTCATTTACAAACCTTGTCATATAAGCTTTTATTTGTCATCAGGCTATTTAAAAGCGCGTGTGTGTGTGTGTGTGTGTGTGTGTGTGTATAGCTGGGAAGCCATTGGATAATTGGTTAATTGCTTAATTTATTAGCTATGCCTACCAGGTCACAAAAATGAGATGGGTCACTTGAGGAGAGACAAGAGCAAGGACAGGACTAGGGAGTGTTTTGTTTGTTTTATCTTGATATTGTGTTTGTCTTTCAAAACAAGTAGTCCTATGGTGATATAGTAATGCTCATGTAATCGAGAGGAGTATTTCCCATTGTCCAAACTGCAATGTACGGGGGTACACAAAATAATGCAAACACCACTGTATAAATATTTATTAATTAACATAGTGAATTGAAGGCTTCCTTTATATAAACCCACCCAGATGTCTCATAAGATCATATTACTTTCTTCCACTGGTCAGAAATCCAGGTTTTGTGCTGATTACACCAGGTTATACATTGTTATATTGGCCTTGGTGTCAAGCAGTTTCTGAAGCGAAGCCCTACCATAAATATCAGCTTTGTGAAGATCACAATGTAGAGTTTTTTTTTTTGAGGCTAGGTTATGGAGGTGTGTGATTGATGCACCTGCCATTTGGGCACTGACTCTTTGACCTTTTTCAAAATCTTAGATCCCTCATATTTCTTAAACTCACACGTTGGAGAGATGATTTTAAAACTTTTATAGCAGAAACACATTAATATAGTATTTACATGAATATGAAACACGTCTGTGGACTCCTTTTTTAAATGCCATTTAGTTGCTTCAAGATGTCTTTCCTTTTTCATTTGGTGTTTTCATTTTGACTACCCCCTGTATATTTCAGTACACATAATTATACCCAAAGATAAACGCCACAGGGTTCAGGTGCACATACTTCAGTGAAACAGTGCTACCCGTGCTGTGTGCTGCACAGAAAACACTGAGGACCAATTTGCTTGAACGAAATTATTTTAATATCTAAAAGAACTACAAATAAGCAGAAAGGCAAGCATTTCTCCTGCACCTCGGGAGGCCCCCGTGGAGATTTACTGTATTCTATTAAAATGGAGCGGAAGACGGGCCCAGTGCACATCGATTTAAGGTGCCAAGCTTTGGGGAGCGCGCTTTAAGGGGTATAAGCGGTAACGCTCGAACCCTATGGCTGTTTTTTCTTCAGCCCTTGCAGAAGGCTAGACCTGAGCGCATAGGCTGCTGTGACGTTTTGTTGCTTCTCTCAACATCTGAGTGCGTGTGAAGGTTCAAACGGCTGACTTCAACACAGACTCCTTGTTATGGTCCCAGCACTGCAGCAATGCCAGGAAAACAATAAACTTTGAAGCTATTTTCTGCTCAGCTTTGCTCAGATGTCTGTGTTCTTCACAGTCTTGGTAGGGGGCTGTTGGCACCTATGGATTAACTGAAGATTATTTTTCTTTGCACCGATATGCACTGATATGAACCTTCCTTATAATTTGACACAAGCTGGCTTATGCTACATTAGTACTAATACTAAGACATTGCTACTGGAAGTAGTTCTATAGCTGTGTACCTGTAATGGGTAACCAGAGTGCACTTCCAGATGATATTCTTTACCTTGTCAACACCAGATAAAACAGTGATTCACACTGAAAAAAACTGATTCCCTGCTGTAGTGACACAAACTGGTGACCGAATAACTGCATGCATATATATTTATAATGCCGGTTCTGTCTATGTCCATGACACATCTACATTCTTTGTCTCTTGATTTTGGGGACCTCCATATATAATGGGAAATTCATTTCCGTAAATGTTCCTTTCCTGCTTCACTCACAGTGAATACACAAAAAAGCAGCCCTAACATGACTAGGAGAAACACAAACGCTTAATGGCGTACACCCCATGGTACACAGAGCCGGATTATTTTGTCCATGGGGGTTGACTGGGGGGGGGGGGGGGGGGGCCTTACCTTACCTTACCTTACCTTACCTTACCTCTGACTCTCTGCTTTCATGAGGGAGGTACCACCAAGGGGAGCTCCACACTCCACACCATTCTCTGTGACTCATGCAAGAGGTTCATGCTTTACACCTGTGGCGATTTTGGAGGTTGATCTGTTATATGTCAAAGTTTATGACAAAACACAAGGGTGGAGGCCTTTTTCTTGTACAGAGAGGTGATGATAAAGCAGGCCTGACAGCAAATTCAAAATTGAGAACGTGTGCAAAGGTGAATAGGAATGAAGGTACCAGGACTGGGGCAAGCCATGCCCGGGTGGATAGTATGTGGAATTAGATTTGGGGGGGGGGGGGGGGTAACAGAACGAATTTTATTTTGTGTTCCATTTGCATAAATATTTGTTTGCTGAACATTTGCGATGATGAACAGGGAACGTTCGAGCCACGCCGCAGCCAAATTCGCAGGCTGAGATTGCTTTCTAAATAGAGAATTATCTCCCTTCCTGCATATGCAAATTTTAACCATCACACAAGCCATCAAAACAAAACCAATTCACAGCAATCCTCAACTGTAACATCGAGAAACCAGCTTTCTATGAACAACCAGATACGGAGGATAGAGGCAGGAGCTACTTCACTTTGTTCCTCATTTATTTTTTTGCTTCTGTGACTCTAGAGGAAGCAGGGCAGGCATGCTTAAATCAAACGAATAAACAGCAAACAGTTTCACACTTAATATTTTGTACAAATACAACCAGTAGTCTTTGGCTCTGCATGTTCTATTCAGATCTTTTTCCCAATCACAAATATTTGCATTCAACATTAAATTATTTTTTACACTGAAGTTATATTTCATTTGTGTATAGGTTTTTTTTGAATCGCTGTCACAAGAAATGTTCCCCTTTTACCAGACAAACAACAAAGTAAGGAATAATGATCTCAACAAATTGATTTGCCTGTAAAAAATGGTTCTGAATTAATGATGTAAAAAGCTTTCAAACCACGTTAAATGATCAAGCAGGGTATTTCATCAAGTATTGATAAAGTAGCAGAGTAAAATTCATAGTTCACTTCAGAAATCATGTAGAATTATTACTTAAAATTATATACCACATATTCATAATGTTTATTTATTAATAAATCAATTATTTATTAATTTATAAACTCAGATTAATTTGTAAGATTTTTAAGACCAGTTTTCTCAGAATCCTCAGATCCAAAAAACAACAAGCAAGGGTTTTGGTTTCACTGTTTACATAACACTGAGGGTTTTTCTGAAATGTAAAAAAACTAAATTAAGAGTCTTTAAGGTATCTCAAAGCATACTTGATCCACCATTCCTTTCTCTTGTCTCTAAGAAACATTTACCTACTTTTTTGGCATAACAAAAAGCCAATACATATTATGACAGCATGACAGATACCCAGCCTGTAGTGTCTCCTCATTTGCCAGTTCTTATTCCTTGCGAGTCCCTGGGAGGGCTGTTTAATGGCTCACATAGGCCCTGATGTATTTTTCACCAGACCCAGAGTACTGCGTTAGGGATTTGACCTCCGCCTGCCACGTGTGTTATTGATCCATTTCCCATCTTTTTTGCATAGTAACTAAGTTTCCTCAGAGTGCAAAAGACAAGAAAAGATAAAATGACATTTAAGTGCCTGCTTTTAAAAGCGGTATACAGTGGAGTGAGATTTTTCACCTGGCATGAATGACCAGTCATACAGTAATTTATCTCCCATGTTCCCCTCTTCACTTCCACACGCCTCCCACTACAGCAGAGTGGATGCCCTTAAACGGAGCCCTGTCCTGACTACACTGTGTCAGTGGGGGCCCTCAGTAAAGCATGTGACTGCTACTAACCAATGGAGAGCTCAATACCCCATGTGACCACTACGCACCAATGGAGACCTCAGCACCCCACGTGACAGCAACATTCTGGCAATGGGGTTAAGCGCCCCATGTGACTGCAACGCACCAATGGGGCACTAAGTACCCCAGGGCTCACAGTGGCATTAATTAAACAGCAGCAGGCAAAAGCCAGTGCATGGTTGTCTTGGTGTAGGAATTCCATTAGAGGAAAGGAGAGAGAGCATGATGTCTGGGGACCTGCTGGGACGCGGTAGACAAAAAGACCTCCCTGCAGAGACACGCTGGTCGTCTCAGCAGGTAGGTTTGATGCAGCCGACATGACAGAGGCCCATCAAAGCGGCAAGTAAAGCAGAATTGATTGCGGGATAGTTAGGAGGCCTAATTATTCTAAGCACCGTTCTCCTTTGATGAAAATATTGGTGCAGTAAAAGCCATCTGTCTGTGTTCTCATTGATACAGTAAATTCACAGCAGGGAGGAGACTGATTCAATTTCCCTACTCAGGCGATACTCAATTAAGCCTCGTATTTTTCCTGTTTGTTTCGGTGCCTCACGCTAGTCTGTCATTCAGCACAGGCACGGAACAGAGCCCTGGTCACAAACAGGTTAATGAAAGACCCCAAAGTCTACAGCTCAGCAGTGGTGCTGCTCTTTGAAAGGTTCACCTCCTCCGGGTGGCTCACATTTGGGTCACCCAGAAGAGACCTGGAGCGTATACACCTCTCAGATGGGCTTTGCCAGATTGTGTACTTGAGCAGTGACATCCATAAGACGGGCTTTTGCCAGATTGTGTAAGCATGACCTCCAGTTTGTTCTCCGTCCTTAGGAAGTGTCTCTCTTGCCATCGGTACCTGTGGTCTGTCTCAATGACCAGTGATACTTTTTGCTATTGCCCATTGTGGACTTTGAAAGAAAAGCAAACTGAAATCAAACTAACAGCCACTGACATCCACCGCTTCCTGTGTGCCGCTCCAGAGCTGCTGTATCCTTCCTGCAAACGGCCTCGTAGCGGCATGTCTCATTTCCAATTCAGTCTATGCCGGGACTTTAATCACATTATGCATAACATTTTACATCTCAATACAGCAGCCTTTATTATCATCCTGGGGACAGTGTGTGGTATTTGATCACTTATATGCAAATTGCATTTCAGCTCCACGCCGCACAGAGCCAGGCAGTGTGGTCATTCTCGTTCCGCACAGAATGGGGAAGTGACCTGTTTTTTTTGTTTTTTTTTGAGGGCTTTTAGACATATTGGCAGGGTTCAGAGAAAGGACACGCTGTTTCTCAGCGCCTAAAGGTTACAAGCTTGAACATACTCCAAGTCCCGATGGTTAATTCAGGCGAACGAGACAATAAATCCATTCATTATTGGGGGATGTGTTGTTTTTAGGGGGTTTCACTCCCCCATTGATCGGCCATTTGTTTGCATGAGAAATATCACAGGCACGGCCAGGCTGTCCTCAGCTGACCTCTTTTTTTACATGTATGACAAGGCCACACCACTGAAAAGCACAGATACATTAATATGATGCAACTCTGTCATAAACATGGCTGATATTCACTTACACATGATGGATGCCTTATTTCATTTTTTTTCCTTTTGTCGTTTCAGTGTGTTGTGGTTATTTTAAGTTTTTTCATTTTCTCAGTATTTATTTATAAAAATTACAGGGAAAAGCCGAGATGTGGAATCGTTATAAGAGTATCTCTCCAAACCTGAGAAGCTGAACAAAAATAATTACATTTGCATTACAAAAAACATTACAGGTGCAGACCAACATATATCAGTTGATTTAGTAAAATATATATATTACACATACTGCATGGCATAAGAAGTAACATTGCCGTGCCACAGGTCAGTTTTCTTTTAAGAAGGACAAACATTCTGCATTTATAGTTTTCCTGCTTGACAATTACCCTATGGACAATTACAGATTATGAATTATTCAGTCTATATGATATTTATGTACAGATGGATTCAGGAGAAGTGTGTGAGTGGGTGTGAGGCTCATATCCTATTGGTCCTTTTACCCCCACAAATACCTCAGTGACTGCCTTCCTTAACTTAACACTTCCTGGGGAGAGTATTTTACTTTGAGGTGTCCCCAGCAGCATCTAAACCATTAAATAAATTATTGCCTCAATGCACATATCGTGTAACCCGCAATGAGCCTAAGAAAAGGAGTTTTCACATAAATAATGACTTATTGTTGATGAACCGCACTGTTTGAAATGGCATGTCAGGATGCCATTTGGGTTCCAAGTTTTCTGTAGCACTGCTAGAGAAAAATCGGGTGAAAAACAGTTCAAAGCCATTTCCGTCAGTTCCCTGCATTATTTTTGGGTGGTGAGCTCCTGTTATTGAAGTCTGTTTGCAGATGACAGCTTTTGTGTGGCTGGTGAGGGAACCCATCTAAATGAGAGGAATTTTCCTCAGTTCTGAGAAATGGAGAATATGATAAATGATGTCCTTTGAAACCGAGGCAGGACAACAATAGAAGAAAAAAGTTTCCCTGATTCTTTTTTTTTTTTTTTTTTTTTTTTTTTTATTTCTTCCAAAACAATATTGCATCTCTGGGTACTGGTCATCAAAAATAAGGTTTGTATAATTTGTTTGGAACCAACAGTATCCTCTTGCAGAAGTACAAAGCGGTGCTTGAATAGTGAGTGCCATACAGATCTTCCGTGTTCAACAGTAATGCGCTTAAATCACTGGTAAGATGCTGAACTGTTTTGTTCATCTGCAGACAGGGGTGGAAAACCCCGGCTTCAGAAAGTAAAAGTCCTACCATGCATTTGTTCTAGCCATTCACTAAACAAGGTGATTTCACTAATTAGCACAACTCTTCAGCCAGGTAGAGGAGCTAATTAAATTCAGCCGGTGTAGTGCATGGGTGGAACAAATATGTGGCAGGACTTTTACTTTCTGAAGCCAGTCCACCTCTGTCTGCAGATTAACTGGAAGGGGCATGTCTTCCATTACGGAGCAACAGACTGCTGTTTCCGTCTCTTCCATGTGCCGCTGGTAGGAATGTGAGCCGTGAAAACGGGCCTTTGTGTTGTTAAACTGAACGCTGTGTCAGATCCAGAACTCACTGCAGAGCTGTGGTTCGCCCACGGAAAAATGTAATTTTCCCGAAGGAACATTTGAAACGTGTGTCAGCGATCCAGCACAGAGATGCCCTCAGCATCCCTACCCAGCCTCCTCAGGGTGCCTCTGGGAGGGCAGAAACGCTGGGTACAGTGGAGATGGAGGAATACCACAAGGCACACTGTTGTATACATGTCATCCATTTATGCAGCTGGATATTTTACTGATGCAATAATCCCCCTCCTCACTGCTGCACCACACTGCTCATTAACAGTAGGAACACTGATCATAGAGGGCTTATACTGGACATTCAGCTGAGATAAGAACAACACGGGGCACTAAGGTCAGGCGGGAAAACAGGTTCTCTGACAGTAGATAAGGTCAATTAAGGAACAGCTAGCACACTGTCCACAACGCACAACTACACATAATGTAATAGTGTTTATGTAACATTATACATTATAATGTGTGCGCACACACACACACACACACACTCACACACTCACACACTCACACACTCACACACTCACACACTCTCACACTCTCACACACTCTCACACTCACACACTCTCACCCACTCACACACTCTCACCCACTCACACACAGACATTTATACATGGCAAATACCATCTCTGGCGTTTTTTTCCTTCGCTGCGGGGCTGCTGCATATCGACTTTCCTCGTAGCGTAAGAAATCAGACAAGATAAATGAGAAGAAAGAACAATAAAGGCAATCCTAACATTACTGAAGTATGTAATCCACCCTAATGCACGTTTAAGCTTGGTTACCCACTTAGATTAGGTTTTTGAAGGCCAAGAGGAGCCATATATGGAAACGGCAATCGATGATTTTCTTCACGTCTTAATTGCGAACCTAATATCAACTGTGCAGTGCAATATGACTTCATCCATCATGGTATTCTGCATAAATACATACAAATAACACATGATTTAAATGAAAGTAGGGTAATGTGTGCATGTTGGGGGGGAGGGGGGAGGGGGGGGGGGCGAAGATATCAAAGACAAACTGAAATTAGAAATGGAATTCCTTTCATGACTCCAGTCATCAGTGTGTTTTTCACAGCTGAACAGTGGAGCCTCAGCACTCACGGAAGGAGCATATCGCAGGCAAGTGTTGACCTGCATCTTTATAGACTTCTAAAGGCTAATAGTCTAGCATCCCGTTAAGAGTATGTCCTCTTTTCACTTAATATATTCTCCCTGGAACGGCATGGAACTACCATGAATGGTGCATAGCCTCTCATCAAACACACACACACACAATGCACACACAACGCACACCACAACATCTTCAAGTGCAAAAGTCAGAGCTAATATTTAAATGATAATTTAAACGACAGAATCAGTTCCCAGCTTTTCTGCAACGCACTAACACTAACCACAACTGAAATGTATGGATATTTTAACAGCCTAGCTGGCAAGTGAAATGATAAAGTCCTCAGCATGAAATAATGCCATTCTATCAGATGCATATTACACAATGTTCTCTGCTCAGACATATTGAGAGTCTGAGCGGATGCACTATGTATGCCTACCCCTCTTATCTCTGTTCTAAGGCTTTGACCCATCTCGCATCTAATTTGCCACACTAATCATATACTCAACGCCAGAACTCAGCTGAGATTTATGTTTTTTAATCAGTTTCTAAAGGCCATGGCCAAAATAACAGTGGCCATTTTGTGGGTCAGAGCTGGACTTTGGTTTAGCTTTTGACCCAATCAACAGAGGTTTATGAATCAATTTTCAATCAAAATAAAAAAAGAAAATTGAATTAAGTGACTGGCGTCGCTGCTGAGATGCAAAGGCTGCCTGAAACTTGCAATTAAAAGGTTTAAAAGATTTCTACGCACGGCTACTCTCCCACAGAGCAATTCATCAGGCGTGCATCTTCTGCTCTGGGTAATAGCATCTGTGTAAGATCAAATAAACAGAAACAGAAGTGGTGGCTTTGCAGCACAGAGCACTGCGTCAAAATGCGGTTCGGATTGCCAGACTTCGGCTTGCCAGGTGTGACGTCAGATACTCTCTGATGTATGAATGATGCACGCTATTTGCATAAAGATTAACCACTGCACCTCTGGCTCAGTGTCTCACCACTAAGAAAATTCATCGTGGAGCACACAGCAGGCTTGGACAGAGATACCTGTTCCGGGCATCTTGGCATCAGCTATCCCTTCTGTATATCCATAAAGAAATAATAAAGAAATAATACATATTTCATATAGCAGCCTCAACAAGTAGCCAGATATCTCTCATGTAACATCCACTGAAAGACACACTGACTTGAGGCAGACAACAACCCCAAATACAGCCTAGCACATGTATTTGCTTGCATGCGGTGCCGTCGGTTTAAAAAGTTTTCACCATTCTTTCTTCGCATTGAACCAAACTTCTGACAGACTAGGAGGAGAGTTTGTTCCCTGCAGCTGCCGATCCCCTGAAATTTCAGCAAGGCGTTTGATTTCAGTTGCTGGTATATCCAGTGCTTCGGGCTGGAACTGAAATGGGTCCTGCTTATATTTCACTCACACTCCGCCATGTTAATTTTTAGGGGAAAAGGGGGGCGTAAAACACACCTAAAGATCAATTAGGGACACACACCGGTCAATGTCATCATCACTTTGAGAGCAGAGGAAAAGAGCTGACAGGCCTGCTTCACAGACAGGGAGCTGTCCTCTGGTTGCCATGATTTGATCGCTTATTTGTATTGAGTTTGTCATTTCCTCACATGTCAGCATATAGGGCATTTAGGTCCCCTGATACATCCATCACATAAGCAAGTTGATGCTCCTTCTGGTCAAAGAAAACGTGAATAAATTCAGTTTTTTGCCCGTCCATCCCAAATGTAAGCAGTTACTTTCTTACATACAGTATGTGTATAGTACCAGTCAAATGTTTGAATGCATGTTTCCAATCATCCTCATCAAGTATGCCCAAAGACATTTTGATCTAAAGACGCATGCTTAAATGATTGAAATTTGTTTCTTAAAAAATATACACTTGCCCTTGCCCTGGACAACCACCCATCAGTACCAAACAGCCAATGAATGAGTCATGATCAGACCCCTTGCATTTTCATAATGTTACAAACACGTACACACGCAGGGGGTGAAGCTTAATGTGGTCAGCAGCTGCTGTGAGTTTGTGGCACAGGCAGGGGTGTAGAGGGCTCTGTCCAGCAGGAGAATGTGTCAGGGGCTGAGGGATCAGGCACAGATGGGCCTGAGGTGTGAAATCTGTATTTTATTCACAAAAACATTGGGTAGCACTACACACGCCAGCATAATTAAATCAAATAACAACGTTATTACAGCAACACCAAAAAGAAAAAGTCTCTTGATTGGACCTCATCTCCTGAAGAACTATCCTGGTGTTAATGTCTCCATGCGTTTTGCCTTCTTTGCGCTCAGTCAGCTTGTAGCGGTTCATGTCTTGCCGGTTTTTAACCTGTGAAAATCCAGGCTAACCTGTGAGAATTCATCAGTGACCTCACCAACCGACCCAAGCTGCACACTCAGTGTGACTTGTGTAGAAACACAATGGGCCAGATTCACAAAGCATGCACACAATTTAGAATTCAGTTTGTTCTTTGCTCGAATTTGTTTTTCGCTGGAATGTTTTTGTCAAGCGACCTTCATCAGAAATGTTCTTTCTTACATAGTTGTACGTGCTGAAACCCTGTCTGATACTGCTAGCTGATGTCAAAGGAGGTTGCAGGAAACCACATACACGCACTCACACTCACAGAGAGTACGCAACGTTATGGCATTGGTCCACTGTGTCTTGCACAATATGGCTATGAAACATGCAGTTTGCCACCAGATGAACGGTAATGAGAGAACCCTATGCCAAAATTACTACAGAGAACAGGGCTGCAATTCACATTCAGATAGAATTCTTGAGCATCTTTCATCCAAGGTATGAATTACCTGTAGAAGTTCACCTTTTACCCCCAGTTTACACCTGTAAATTCTATTCCCAACAACTTTTTATGTGTCAAATACAAATTTAATTGTTAGGCAAGACAACAAAAGGGCAAACTTTCTGATCTAAAAATTGATTCCGATCTTGGCGATCTTTTAAACTTGAGCTCATTTTGACCAGTGATTTACTGGTGTTCTGAACACTTCACTGCACACATGAAAAATATATTTTTTTCTTGCATCCACTGAATCAGAGACAATATCTCTCTTTTTTTCTGTTTCGGTAGCATTGGCTATACCCGCAACTCAGAAGTCAGAATGTCCTTATATGGGATTGCAGGGGCCTTTCTTATGCTAATTGCAGATAACGTGCAGGAGCATAACAGCTGGGATTCGTCACCATGCAAACGAGGGCAAGAACAAAACTGGATGTTTCCGCACGTTTCAGGAATCCGATATGACTTTTTTTGTAAGCACCTTTCTGAAGAACAAAACATGCTACTTTCTGACACATTGATTAATGAGGCCACCTGTGACTATTGTGGCTGTCATGAAATTTCACAGGTGAGCTTTGCTTTGGGAAGCGTATGCCAACAGAGCAAGGGCTGGGGTTATGCAAGGCACCACGATCCAGGTGGAACAGAAACTGCCCTTCAGTTGCAGAATTCATTTCGTTAGCTGTTAATTAATCCTACTGTATCACACAGTGTGCCCGTGTAGTCAAGGGTGCAACACTCTTCACTGAGGTGTGCGAGCTCTCTGTCCCGCCAAAATCTCAGCGCCATCTGTACCGAATCCTGCGGTACGGTCCCAAAGCATCTGTCGGTGCTCCACATAACCACACAGCATGCAGGAGGTTCCCTGACCCGTTTCATGCTCTGGCAGTGTAAGGCAGAACAGCATGTCCTCTAGCACACCACCCTTCCAAATGTAGCCTGCAAAAGTCAAAGCGATGCGTGTCAGGGGCCTCGGGGCCCTGCGTCTTTTTGGAGGGAGGAAACAGCGGCGCTGTGGCTCGGTTAACGTTTCCTCTTGATCACTCGCCTCACTTCTCCGTATCACAGAGCCGTCGGATAAGGGCACGGATCTCAGATGATTTGCCTCGGCTTGCACCATTTCCCCAGCTTCACCATGTCGATTACAGGAGGCAGAACCGAACTCTTTGCGAGTCTCGTTTGTGTCGTCTTCGCCTCAGCAAAGTGGTAGCTCACCCCCTAACAATGCTCTATGAGCTTTCTCAAAGGCGCTCCCGACTGCTTTGAAATGTGCTTGCTGCTTGCTCGGCTCATCTCTCTTGTGCCGGAATAAAAGTCTTTGGTTCTCTGGCTGCATCTCCAGCTGCCTTCTGAGTTAATCCGGCTTCGTGCTTCCGCTCAATAGGACACTGGAACACAGAACAAATTTGTTTTCTTCCTCGTTATTCTCGAGAACACTTACAAACCCACACTCATGAAAGGCCTTGCCAACCACCCATGCATGTACCTACTGGAAATTCTGTAGGTATGAATTTTAATACAATAAGACGCATTTCTGTCCATGCAGGTATTGTCCTTTGGCTTAGAGTCCCAAGGAGGGGGTCACACCTTGCCATGGGCTGAAGTTGTTGACCCCTCCCCCAATATCAAACAATCAAAACAGAGATTGGGTGGAGGAGAGATGTTGTGAATAGCTGACACAAAAATGAAGTGGTGAGTGGCTTTTGTTATACTAGAGGATGACACAGGTTTGTTGATTGTGCAGGGATTGTCTAAAAATTCTCCTCACGAATCACCGTTTGGAGCTTCAGTTGTTTAATTCATGTTTGGAGAATTCTTGGTGATCCAAAGCAGTGCAGGGTAATGGCTAAGTCAGCTCTTTTACTGAACTGATTCCTTTCTTTCAATTCAGTGCAAAGATTTGGCTCGCTCGCCCACTGATGTTGTTCAGTTTGTCCATTTCAGTGTGCTTCAGATGTCTGTGGATTTACTGTATTGTACTATCGAATGGAACACCATTACACTGACAGACCTGTGTCAGGCTGATGAAATCATTTTCAACACCCTCCTGCCAACAGCTGAAAACTCTGCAGTGGCACCTCTACCCGAGAATCATGCTTTAGCTACAGTACAAGTAGACACCAATAATTAAAAAAACCTTCAGCTTCATCACTGCAAATTAATGTTCTGTGATTGTATGTTTGCTTGTTTCAAATGATAATAAGCAATGACTGATGAACTCTACTCTTCTCGATAAACTGTTTACATGTAGCCTAACATAATAATTGCACTGCTGTCAAAGAAGGTATTTGATAATTACCTAACGTTTGCAATGGAGTAATTAGCCACAATACATGGAATTATTTTTAATTGCATGTTTGGATACTTTTGAAGCATTGGATTGTTTCTATGCTACGGCATTTTTCACATGCTGAAAGGCACAGCATTGCTATGGAGTCACCCTTGGGTGGGAAAGGAAAACACACTTATTAAATTAACAGAAGATGATTCGCATAGTCACAAAAAAAAGAAAACTGGATGAACCAAATAAATCAGTGGTGATTTATGAGCTGGTGAACTAGATCAAATCCACATATTCTCAGATCAGGAAAAAAACAATCATCAAACAAACAGAAAACAAATCAATACACCGTGTGCTATAGTGCATGGGAATTTAATTTGTTTAATTTATGTCTAGGAGACTGTAATACTGATATGTGGTCTGGATAGCAGCCCACCCCAACGCAATATTTTCTCACACCCCACCGGGCTTTCACAAGCACACAAACTACAGACAATCTGCACTGTTTTGTGAGCATAATCATTTACTCCATTTATGCGATTGGTGTCAATTCTTCTGCGAATTATTTGTTTTATTGTTAATCAAGTAAGATAAAGGGGAGCTGGTTGAAAGTAATGATAGATTTAAAGGTAATGTTTCAGCCTCTCCGGTTTCCAGCTCACCAGCCGCCACTGATATATATAAAATCTTTTACAGTACTCATTCCTGCTTGGTTCAGGGAGGTACTTATTAGAGGTTCAAAATCAGATCTTTGTGGAAAACTGTTGAAAGCGATTATATCATTAATGTTTTGCAGAACTGATGCTTCTGCACTTGGGAAAATTACGAAAGAACTTCTTTTCAAACTGTAATTTAGCCAACCTGGTCTCACTTTGAATTTAGCTCCATTCTACAGCTGTGAAAACAACTTGGATGATACACAGAATTAAGGAAAATATTTCCTTGGACCCCTGTCACATTTATTTTGAAATTCACCCTGTGTGATTTTTGTATTGCATGGAGACACTGGCCTGATTTTCACTTCAATCTCGTAACTAATTAAATGCGCTCTCCTTTGCTGAATTTAGCTCTGGGCACAGCCTTGCTTTGAGTGATAAGGTGACCAAATGCCCACCATTATGAAGTTTATTGCTGTGCCACTAACCATTGTCATTTTATATTTTATTTTACTTGATTAGCTAAGTGTGCTCGGAATAAAATGTAGTCAGGGAAATGCTGAAACAGTAGATTGTGGCTTTCAACCAAATACACCCTGCACGACACTGAATGCAGTGAAGAGTCAAAACCTGCAAGACCTAACCTTGAGTGCCTTCTATAAATGAACACACCCTCAGGGACCGAGGTCATTACCTCTCACGTACAATGGTTAGTTTAGATTTCCTGCGCCTTGCAATAATGCTTTGCTAAAATAGGGCTGTTTCACAATGCAATCCCCTTCTCAATGAATGCAGGCACTAAGCCACTATTAAAGCTTAATACCAGAATTACAGTCAAGCTGGATAGTTTACTCAGGACCAAACAGCACTATTATTAAATGAACAGGATAATGAAGGAAAAGCCTGCTCACTCAGCCCTCATGAGAAAAGCTTGGGGTTTTATCACCGCCTTTCCAAAAAGGAGAAGCATTCAGGCTTAGTTCCCAAGAACATTTTTTGCTTATTAAAATCCTCCTCATTGCAATGCACATCTGCTTATCCCAGGCAGAGGTGTAATAAATTTGCCTTATTTACATGAAATAAGTAATATGAAAAAAAGAAACCAATTTGTTTTCAGTTTCAAGAAAATCCAAAAGCAGTGAAATGTTGTTCCCTCTCCTGATTAACCCTTCATTAATGGATTTTTTTTTTTTTTTTTTTTTTTTTTTTACCAAAATGTCATACATTTGAATAATACGAGACAAGCTTTGTGATTAGTTTTTCAGATTTCCCCTTACTTTTGTCCACACTCCCAGAGGTATGTTGAAGAGAAATGGTACATGCTGTGCATTAATAATGCATTTGTGTGTGTGTGTGTGTGTGTGTGTGTGTGTGTGTGTGTGTGTGTGTGTGTGTCTATACCGGTAGTGCTTTTTATATTTATTATTCCCCTTTTGGAAAAAAAGAACATGATATAGTAGGAAAAAATGTAACATACACATGAAAATGCATCACACCAGCGTTGTTCACAATTAGACTGAGGCATGAATAATCATGTCAGTTTGCCACTTCCTCCATAGCAGATGCTGTTTAACATGCAGCTTGCTATTTAGTTTTGGCACGTTACTGTGCCGTCACCGTCTATTTGGCTATCAGCACAGCGACAAACACAGCTTGTGTTAATGGACTGACTGAGCAATAATGGACCAAATACCGAACCCTGTGGCACGTCTGTAACCTCCAGTGGCTCAACAATAGCTCATGAGCAGTGTTCGCAATCTGCTCAGCAGCAGTTTAGCAGGGAATTTCAGGGAATTTGTACAAATGTTGAATCTGTACTGTTTACATTAATTCATCATAATTAACACAACCAAAAAGCTTTTGTTGGATCTTAAAATATGGCCTTAGCCCCCACTTGAGTGTGACCAAATACAGAGTCCGATGTGCACAGCTGCCAGCTGCCAGCTGCTTGCGAATCTCCATCTCTGCAACGCACTGGCAGTCTTTAATTGCTGATGTCGATACCATCTCCAGGGCTGCATATGGAAGCAAAACTGCAGACTCCAGAGTATTTGGGAGATCCTCTGTTCTGCTGAAAATAAATAATTAAATTAATGCTGGATGGAAATCTTTTACTCTTTCTTTTGAAGAAATTAATTTTCTTCTGTGTTTTAATCACTCCAGAAGCCCAGAAAAATTGATAACAAAAAAAAACTGATAACAGAATGAATAAATAAATGTTTCTTTTTAAACAAAACAACAACAAAAAAAAAACCTCTGAGCATAATGAACCAAAGGCTTCAGCTTTCCTCTGTAATGAGGGTATGCCGTACAACACAAGGCCTCAGACCGGTACCTACAGAAGAAAACGGATAAAATAAACCCCCATGGCACTAGAAAGCTTTGATGGAAATGGTGAGAGACACTGTGAATGAAATCATTGCATCAGCTCTCCAACTGAGGGGAACAGCAATCTTCATTATTCAGCATTTTTTGTTTCCATTGTGCTGGAGAAGTTATATATGAAAAGGGGCAGGGACATTTATTTGTACTGTCATTTATGAAACTAGCAAAGGACTACATTCATGAATTATGCTGAAAATTCCTTCCCACGTGACATTATGACATATCTTTGTGACATAATGCTGGTGTGTGTGTGATTTTTATATATATATATATATATATATATATATATATATATATATATATATATATATATATATATATATATATTAGTGTCCAAAATGTATTAGCGTATTAGCAGCACACAAAAAAGAGAACAGAGAATCCCAGTCCTATAATGTCATGTGCTATCTTTGAATAAATTGACAGCAGACAACTTCTCTCAACATTTGTCTTTGAATTTTGCACAACCGGTTACATTGCAAGGAATTGCTGAATTGCATCTAAGTGACTGAGATGGTATCAGTATTGAAGTGGCTTACCTACATGACATTTACACTTTACATGTGAATTCTGGTTTGTAGCACCTATGGTATTCACCACACAAAGACCTTTTGTATTGTAATATTGTGTATAATTTCATTAAAATAGTCACCTTTTGGCTACTGCACAACACATTGTGATTTCCATTTAGAAATGCATGACAATGAAAAATGAACAACTGAAGATGTCATTTAGATGTTTGTCTTTTATGAGTTAAGAGCCTCCCATAAACAGGGCCCCCATCAGTCTAACTGATCTGACACACTATCTGTATGAACAACTGTCATGTCTAAAAAGGATAATTCTGTACAAGTCTCTCAAGAGAAAGAGAGAAAACATGATAAGGGTCTTTCTCATTTTCTCTAGCAACATTAATACTGGAAGAGAACTGACTCCTAGCTGAGCTTTTAAACACACAACAGTTATCAGCTATAAGATATTAGCTATGACCACCATGGTCAGTATTCTGTCTGCACTGATCATTACATCTCTTAGCATCCATTTTACTCTGTTGAAAGCACCAGCAGCTACAAAGGATCATTGTATTTTCTATGTTTCAAAGTTCCCATGATAGCAGTTGAAAGAATAGAGGTTTTAACCACATATCCAAGCAAATTCTAAATCTATCTTTTACTATCTGGCCATCAAATCATTTTCCCTACAATCCATTGCAAACACAATCCCCTCCCTGTAAGGTCTTTGTCTTCTCACAATGTCTTCCCATAAAAATATTGAGTTCCCAGCAGATCCCACAAGCCAGATAATGGTTAAATAAAGTGAATATGTGAAATAACGGTAATTACTGCTTCTTTATTTGCTGTGGAGACACTCTAGACCAGAAAGACTTGCAAACCTTACACATCATCCATTTATACAGCTGGACATTTACTGATGCAATTTCAGATTAAGGGTTCATCAGCACTGCCCAACAGCAACATATGACTTTGAACACATCCCCAATGCTGCAGGAATGCCACGCTAAATTTTAAGCTTGTGAGTCAGTGTGTGGATGTACAGTTTCAGCATTGGCCTTCATGACTGCAGTGATGAGATGTCTTCAAAATGTTTTTTTTTTTTTTTTTTTTTTTTTTTACATAATTTGTTTATGCAGCAGTCTGCAGCCAAAACTCAGCTAGAACACTGTGCAAGCTACTCACTGTATAAACACTCAGAGCTAGAATACTGTATTAGGTACTCACATCACAAAAAACTTAGAGCCAGAAAACTATTACCTACTCACAGTATACAGCGTCTCTAACAAATACCTTACTGCAGAAAAATACTGCAGGTTGTGTAGCACAGCTGAAGTGATTAGCTTGTGAGAGTCCTGCGTAAAGCCTTAGGTAGCGGGTAGCTCAGCAGTTACGTCACTCGGAGACCTGGTTAACTAGCGTTGTTGCTGACAGGCTAAGGGCAATTTGCCTTTAGCTCAACTGGCAACGACGCTGGCTGTAAGAGGCTGGCAGTGAGCAGTGCGAACCCCGGTTCGAAACTCACTCACTCGCTGACCCACATAACATCTAACTGAACACAACGCAAGATTCCACCTGTTACAGTTGGACATTTTCATGGAAATCACTTGGAAGTGATTAAACTTTTAATTAAATTCTAATTTTATGAAATTCATACATTGCTGAGCCTTCCTAGATGTGTCTGTCTTGCAATCCTCAGGCCTGGATTGGACTGAAATATACAAGCTTTCCCTGTCTTAGCCATGTGCTTGCTATTTATTAAAGACATTTTGAATTTATTGACTTTTTCCAGTTTTACTTACATATTATGTAAGTAATTCCTATTTCCTGTGAGATTTGAGTTCTCTTGTCTGTAATCATGAATGTAACTTCTGCTTATAAAATTGTATCTGTGGAAAAAAAACAGGATTCAATCCACGATGATCTGGTTTACAACAGGTCCTCTGGGAAGGAACTGTGTGGTAGAAGCAGGAAATGCCTGTATGTCCTTCTCTCCAGATATAGACATTGCTTAACGAAAAGGCACTTGTGCTGTGTGTAGTCTTTTAATTCATACTGCTTCCAAAGCCTTTTTCTTAGTGTAGTGCTCTCTGCCCACATCCTGTTAACACACAGCAAAAGGCATATTTTTAACACATCCACATTACCCTAAGAAGAAAACGTTTGTTTGCTTTAATGAAGCTGGTATCACTTTGAGAAGCGCTGCTTATTGTTCTTCTGTGGGCATCAATAAACTTCCTGTAATTTCATTAAAAAAAAAAAAAAACTTTCCAAACCCTTGTCTATTACTCAGAATTGGCTTTAAACATCTTAAAACAAATCAAAGTGGCATCATTAGGAACAACAACAACCAAAAAAAAAAACAATCACTTGAAACAAAATATAGACATCTTGCTCAAGGCAAATGTTGCATATTTATTCCATATCGACTTTTCCTTGGGTGATTTATTTCTTCTATTTATGGTAACGTTCATTTCTTGCTGTGCACTTTCTGCAGACATTTAAATGCCATTTAGAAATGGCAATTTTGTCAGTGAAGCAAATAATTGTATCCACCCCACATTTTGGCTGTGAGCACCCTCCCATCAGTGTTAGAACTTGCGAAGGGGGATGCTCGTTAGTTTTTAGCATGGTGTAAGGAAACAGAGGCCAACGCACACAAGCCTTATATTTATCACCAGTGTCACCCACTCTACACCGTCTGTTAGCTTCTTTCATTGGAAATGTCTTTATGTATTTTACAGTGGTGGGCTCTGCATTCCCTCTTAATTGCCAGGAAACTGGGATATTATTCATCCTGCTCAATCCCAAATTTATGGCCCACGTCAGTATATATAAAAAATGTAAATACAATACATAATGAAATTATATATATGATGCATGCTTATAGATTCTGTGGGATCTACAGCAATACACAATGTTTATGCTTGATTAAAAAATGTCATTCAATGCTAACATTCAGAAAGCATGTCTTTCTGTGTATACTTTACATTAAACTACAAATCTGCAAAATGAAGTCTGAAGTGATGTGCGAAAGACATCTGTCTCTTCGGTTGCTTTTTCTGTGCTCTTGGAGAGTGAAGAATATGATCCCCCCCCCCCACCTCTGACATTTAAAATATGTCTTTGGATCAATGGAATAAAAAAAGTGAGAATATTGAGGTTAAATATGTGTCACGGGAAACGACTGTTTCCGCAGTACACACTGTGGTTCTGCTGTTTAAGCACTGACTGCAGGTCAGCAAGGGACCCGTGGAACACCTTTGTACCTGTCCAGTGCACTAACCTGAGAACAGCATGCAGCTAGTAAATCAGACTCACACACTCTGTGGAGGGATGTGTTAGCGTAGCACAGTGGCTATAAGACAGCAGTCAGGGGTGCTCCAGCAACACGGGCTCAGACAGAGATTTAACACTGAGTGCTGTCTCTGGATTCACAGCCGGGCTCCTGACCCTTCAGAAACAGCCCGGATGTAGTCTGGAACCCTCCCAATACACTGGACTCAATAACAGAACACTCTGCGCGGCTAAGATCTCCATATTACCCCGCTCCTGAGCAAGGACTCGGACGGGGAGAATATCACAGCCACAGATCCCTCCACCGCTGAAGCATCTCTCCACTGAAGCATCTCTCCACAGAGAGGGACAGATCCCTGAAAGTCCTCTTATTCATCCCCACCATCTACACTAGAAAAAATGGCCCCAGGTGTGCCATTATATAGAGATACTCTCACGCTCAGGGCAGAGGTGGCCAGAAACACAACAGGCAGGGGGGAGGGGGTTCTCTTACTAAAAAACTCTCTGCCTTTCGTGACCCCCACCCCCTGAACCCCCCCAATCCTCTTCAGGACCAATCAGATGGAAAGTTCATTTGCATTCACCTGTCACATTAGCATCTCCTGGCCTGCCCAAGGTGAAAAAGGTGCTGCTCAGCAAGCCTTCCTGCACGTCAGCCGGGCCGCGCCAGCGAGGATTACTCTGAGCAGGGTTCTGTCACTGATGCATTAGCTTTATCAGCTCGGCTTACATTAACAATGAATTTCACTGCACAACAACCACATCTCTGAAGTTTTGAAATGCCTGCGCCTTTCTGAAAATGATTTGATGTCTTTCCTTACCTTGCCCTTTTCAGAGTAATTGATGATTTCCCTGGCAGAGTTGCTCCTTGGTTTGTCCTTGAGTTGTTGCTCAGTAGTCGTACCTCTGAGTCAAATGGGCCGTGCAGGCCCCTCAGACCGCTGCAGAAACGCAGTAAATAAGACACGATGAATGCGCAGCTCTGCGCATGACTGCACTCTCAGGTCCTGCACTCTACCCGCAGCAACACCCAACTATGCACACATGCATGCATACAGACAGACAGACAGACAAACACTCACTCACACACACAAACATACAAACATACAAATACGCAGACAGAAACTCACACAGATACAGAGACACACATACACACACACACGCCCATACAAATGCACAGACATACCTGCAGATATATCCAGAGAGACAGTCAAACGGGCAGACAGACATTCATACACAGAGACACACATACACACACACACACACACACCCATACAAATGCACAGACATACCTGCAGATATATCCAGAGAGACAGTCAAACGGGCAGACAGACATTCATACAGACAAGGACATAGAAACACAAACTGTTGTAGCAAAGGAAATGTTGATGTTGGCCCATTTCTCCTGTTTTTAGTGGCAATACAACAATAGGAAAGGACTGCTAACACATTCTAGGCTGGGCTGTGTAAGAGTCTGGCTCGCACATGGAGCAAGAGGAATGACTGAACTCTCACAGTCCGATAAAACTGCTCTGAAGCCATCAACAATAAACATAAAGCTGTTATTGTCAATAAACATCCAGAAGTAAATTAAACACAGTCCTCCGGGCTCTGTGTTAACGGACTTTTGCAGAGTCTTCAAATAGCAGCTCTCAAAAATTATTGATGGGAACATTCAGCTATGCCAGGAGAGAGGCGTGAAATTGACAGACATTACAGCACGGACAGCTGTAGCAGCCAAGAGAAAGACAAACATGCACTGCCATTCCACAGTTTGTGTTTTAGTTTTTGTTGTTCTTATTGTTTAGGCAAAGAGCCAAAAAAAGGTCTCCGCCATTCCCAAAGTTTTGAACACACTGCTGTCCCAGAGGCCTCTGTTAAAACCCATCAAAAGAGTGCATGATAATTTTCTCTGCTCCAGCAGAACTTGAATAGACAGCGGTGCTGGAGCGGTGATTGAGGAATGGGCTCGTAGCCTGAAGGCTTCATGTTCGATTCCCAGATGAGCCATTGTACCCTTAAGCAAGGCACTTAACCTGAATTGCTTCAGTAAATATCCAGCTGGATATACGTGTGCAAAATGTAAGCTATGAAAGTCACTCTGGGTAAGGAAACAGCTGGTTTCTTTTTTTCCATTTCCTCCTAATGGTGGCAGAAAGTCCTCAGAAACCAAGAGCTGCATCTGCTCTCCAGCTCCCTCCTCTAATGGAAACAAAAATATCACTGAGACAATCAGCAATAAGGACTGTAGTCTAAATAAAAATGGTGAAAAAAGACTGCATCTACATGTAGAATTCATTGGAATGCTCAAACCCAAGTGGATAAGCATAAATCTATATTTCATGCAGAATTAATTGAAAAAAAAAGAAACCAACTCTTCCATATGAGAAAAGTGATCAAAATTGGCACATGAACAATCATAATGACCTACCCAGAATTCATGTCATACACAATCCCCTCTCTCTCATCTATATTTCATGTAATTGTACAGTATGGTGATGAAAAATGGTTAAAAATGAAATTGAATTTTTCCTCCTTATAAGTTAAACACATGATCAAGATTCAAAAGTTGGTCCTTTGTTCTCCTGGCATTTGGTAATTTTGAAACCCTGTTAAAATCACACCTGGTTTAATATCACAAAATTGCTCTGGATGATAAGGGTCATATTCAGTGGGTTCAAGTGGAAATCTAAGAGAGGGAGAGAAAGAGAGAGATGATGGAGAGACAGAATAAATCAAGGCAACCCCTGTGCTCTCTCCATACACACACATGCCTGAGGATAGTGTGGGGCCCGGAGGACATGCCAGGGGCCAGCTCCACCAAAGCTGTGTTCATAAGATGCAAGAACCCACAAGCACACGTCTTACTTTACTCATACCGTGGTTACCTACCACAAGCAAATATTATGAAATTATTATTCAAAATTTCACTATATTTTGTTTATAGCTGCTCTATCTCCCACACATTAATATACTGTCTAATAATATTTGAATTCAAATTGAATGTTTGAACAGAGGATATTATGTTGTGTGTTTTTTTTTTTTTTTTCCTCAATATTTGACACCTGGGCTGCATGTCTCTATTTGCATTTAATAAACATCTGTAGGAGGAAGCCAGGAACCTCACAGTAGTTATAACAATCCCTGTGGAGGTTTCACAGCTTGAACAGTTATCTGGGTGAAACAAAGCAAAGCTCATTTATAAATGTCACAGAGGACAATATAAAAAATAATGCAGCAGAGAAATCCCAGAAGCAAACAATGTCAGACTATTTCCAGATACTCTGACATTTTCATTCTTGATTTTGTTCTTTTTTTCATCTTCAGTGAGACTATCTGTTTGAACCAGCAGTGATGGCTTTGAGTACCTACACTTTGCAGTATTATCACTACCTTGAAGAGAGAAGCTGACATTTATGGAATGGGTATTACGATGCCATGTTGTGTAATTAAAATTAAAATCAAATCCTATAAAGCATGCATACACCAGCTTATTACCACTGGTCAGTAACTAAAGTCAATAACTTTTAGAAATACCTTATTTATTCAGTGAATTTTTATTGTGCTTGCAAACTAACTATTCATACAAGAGAATGAACTACACAACAATAACCAACAATAACTAAAACATAGTCATCTAACAATGTGATATGTGAGTGACTATGAAAACCACTGCGGGGGTGTGAGAAATGTTTGCCGTTGAGCTCCATTCATAAGGGTGACTAAGCCTGCGTATGTCTCTTCTGTACCAGTCCTGTTGCAGAGGTTCAAAAAGATAAAGCATGTGTGAGCTTACCAAAATGTTAGCTGTGGTGTTTTAATGAGGCAGTGACCGGCCTGACCTGTCATGACCTAACCTCAACAATCTATGCATCAGAATGCAATGTATTTAGATTGGCTTTCCAGCTACCAGTTTAGCAGTCAGGGCACTGCAAAACTGAATTCATCAGCACTTAGGAGCATTAAGAAAAAAGCAAGATGTGTAATCTTGTCCCTAAAAATACACAATTACTTAATTCAACAAAACAGGACATTTTTGGAAACGGAGTGACATGATGATGATGATGATGATGATGATGATGATGATGATGATGATGATGATGATGATGATGAGACTCAGAAGGAGAATAGGAGCAGGGGGTCTGCATTGACATTCAGTAATAGTGAGCACTTTCTTCGTGCTCCATTTTGTCACCATCAGAAATCCAGATCTCATTTATTCAGCAGCAATTTGTGCAAAAAAACCCAACTATTATGCAGATGAACTACACGAGAATCCACAGAATAAATCGGGCCTAGTTACAGCTGGTCTGCAGGACAGTCTGCCACTTTGCAGACAGCCATATTTGACTCCAGGTAAACATCATGGCAAGATGTTTCTCTTGGGCTTGGATTACACTGTGCACCTGATAAAACCTTAACATCACAGACCCCCCCCCCCCCTCCCCCACTGTTCAATGACAAATTCCCAACTGCACGACAATGACAACCATGGCATCACAAATCCCCTACACAATATAATAACACCCAGCAAACCTATGTCATGCTGTCATGATGGTACATACACTATAAGTGTATTGTATTATAAGTAATGTAAATAATCTCTCACTTTATAGTGACCAAGGAGCCACAGTTGTGGCATTATTTTGTACCAAAAAGGTGACTTTAGTCTTGTGAGTGGCTTGGAGGCCATAGACAGTAGCTACCATACTTTCCTCAACACACACTCTCACACACCCACATACAGGTGCACAGGAGGAAAGACTTGTATCCCATCACCCCACATCAAATGCCATCGATAGTGATAGGTTTTAGCTTGCTTGCTAAGTAGAATTTCCTCACCAGGTTAAACGTCTCCAGCTGGAACCATTTCTGTTTCCTCTGTTACAATAAGTGTCACAGGAGATATCAGAGACAGCTGCTCTCCTGTCACAGCTCTGTTAGTTTCACCTCCTTTTTCTGTGTCTGTACATACCACGCTACAGCAGCCCCCTTCCTCCTCAACATTGTAGTACTGATAGTACTGTGTAGTACTGTGTCCTCAAACAGACCTTGCTCTCAGCCGAGAACTGTCTCATTGTGGAACTGTACACACCCTGTCCCTGTACTGTCGCTATACTAACTGTATGCACTTTTGTAAGTCGCTTTGGATAAAAGCGTCTGCTAAATAAATAAATGTAAATGTAAACATTGTTTGTACTGATTATTATATCAGTTTCTATTGGGTAACGACAGTGGTTAGTCAGAAATCTTTCGTATCGCTGTTTACAATGCACAATGACGAAACGCTGACACGCCAGACTTTTCGTTGTTATCGGGAAGATTTAGCGCTGATTAATTGCATGTTGCTGACCTTGTCACCGAGTGCAAGGAATGACACTGAATCCATGATTACAACATCAAGATTTCATAATCTTGGAATTAGTTCATGAGGACTAAATCGTTGAAAAATCATTCTAAAATCATACAGTGTATTTGCAACCTTGGATATATGAAAACCACATTGATCAAGAACAAGACAGGTAGTGTTACAAACAGGTCTTAAGAAATTAGGCTACAGTAATATCATTAATATACAGTTTATTATTCAATATATTTTTTATTGCATGTTTATTTAATCTTCTCTGCTGCTTTGTGAGTTTGTGGTTTGTGTACTTTGGAGTTATGAGAGGTTTAAAATGCTAATGGTAATTTGCATACAGCGGCCCTAAATGCTTATATTGGTCATATTAAGGTGACTATCAAATCTCCACTGTAAGAGCTTTGGAGATGAACTTTCACTCAGTAGCAATTTAATGAACATGAAAGTGAAGCCTGTCTATTTGATTTCCATACTGTCCTTTGATGTTATTTGGGTAAATAATGCAGATTGCTATAGAGTCGTCCCTGATCAAGGACAAACTAAATTTATTTAGTTTGAACCTGTGATAAATACTAAGGACCTGATGTCATTAAAACATTTTTTCATCCAGACTGTCATACAATACAGCAATACGCAGCAATGGTTATAGCAAGGTCTTGGGCCTGTAGTCCTTTGTTCAGAGTACTATAGCTCTCAACTGCTCCTCTACAACCACAGCTCAATATAAAGCTTATAAACTGATCAGAAGCAGTTAAGACACCTAAAACAGTTTATAAACCCTTTATAGGGCTATGTTTCTTCAGGAGCTGTCAAGGCAGTTGACAAAGCACAGCTCTATAAACAGCTTATAAACAGTATAAACGGGTGATGTGTTGATGTATTTCAATTACAATTACATATAATAACTTATTTGTGTCTTAAACCTATCCTGTGTGTAAAATTATGAGCTTTGAAAGTTTCCCTGCATAGGAAAGTCTGCACATAAACATTACAACACTATTTCAGGACATTTCCCAAATTAAATTTAAGAAAAAACATTTCACACATAAATTTCCTATTAAGTAGTTAATTTCCATTCAAAGTCTGCTTGACCCATTTACTTACAAGAATAAAATTTTCTTGGATAAATGTGACTTTTATGAGTTTAAAGGAGACATTGTCAGTGAATCCTTTTTTACACAGGGCACTGATTTACATTGTTGCAAACAGACACACAAATGGTCTTGAGACAACAGAAATAATTATCTTTAGGGCACCAGAGTCGTTCAGTGGTTAAGACACATGTCTTCAGCACAAGTATTTTGAGGAGTAGAAGGGGGAAAATTCCTCTCAGACTGTGAAACTTTTAATCCTGTTTGTGTTCTTTAGTGATTAGCTGTTTTTTTAACTTATCGGTAATCCGCTTACCCCTTCAAAAATAATGCGATGACAAAATAAGGATACAGATTACTTATTACGTAATTGAAATGCTTCAAGACGTTACCTGTCTTCCCATGTGAAATCAACAGCCATGGGAGTGTAATGTTTTCTTCATCTCAATGAAAATTTTCATTAATGTTTAACTTGGGAGGAGCTTGTTGCAAACTGTATTTTTTTTTTTTTTTCATACAGAATGACCCACTTTGTTTGCACAGAAGGTATTTGAGAGTTCGGGCAGGCCTGGGAAAGAAGGCACAGAAGAGTGTAGAACACTCATTGTGTCTGTGTATATTAACTGTCTGTATAAAACAATGATTTGTTGGTAAGCGGCGAACTGCCTCACCGAAATAGCTCCAGTGTTACGCCCAGATAAAGCTGGGATTTATACAACACTGGCAAAGCCTGCAAAAGGAACACGCTTGGCCTATTCAGGGAGTCAAAGAGAATAGAAATTGATCACATTTCACTTTAATGAATAAGAGGCTGCCACAGAGTTTCCGTGGAGCAGCGTATGATAGACTTATGCTCTGCATTACAAAGGCTTTTTTCTCATTCGGAGCTTAATAGGCAGCGCTAGTGGCATTAAGGGAAGTTTGGGGGAGAGTGCTGCAGGCTGCAGACCTGATGTAAACGTCTTCACCGAGCACCTGGATTCAAATAGGGCTGGGAACAGCCTCAGGCGCTTGTTTTTTTTTTTTTTCCTTTCTTTCTTTTTAATGACACCATCAAAACCAATGCCAAATCCCCAAACAGACATTTGCTGCTGAGGATGACTTCTAATGGTGAAACAGCTGGGACCAATCACACGCGGACGGCTCTATCTAAAAATATGCTTCTAGGGAATAACGGCTCACATTTAGAATACATTGTGTTGTTTGCTGTGAGCAAGTTGTTCTGGAAAATGTAGGGTTTGTTGATGGAATGGAAGTTAAGTGGAAGTTTTAGTGCTGTGCTGGTCATAGACCTGATACCCAGATGCTGCTGTTGCTACAAATGATGTCAGATTTCTGACTTGGTTATTCAGCTATGATTCACAAAAACATCACATGGATATTACTAACATAAGCAGCATCTGTTTGCTTGAAATGAAATTCATAATATGTCCTCACATTTACCTGCCTCTGTTACTGGCTTACCATATTTTTATCAAATCCTTAGGAACATTTTACTATTCTGCTGAATACATATTGCTTGAAATGCCCAGAAATACAAAACAGAGATTTCAAAAATATTTCGAAGATTTTTAATTGGATATTATTAGTAATATAAAGGTTTGGACAATGGAAAAAATGCCTCTGTTTTTACTGCATGCACTTTGTATCCAACATTGATATCCAGCATCAATATTTCAAGATTATATTCTAGGATATGATAGGCATGTATGACATATCGTAGGTAATATTTTAAAGAGCCTGACCTTTATTGAAACCAGGATATCATTTTTTTTAATCAGGAAATCTTTGAATTTCTCAGCATACAGTTACTTTGCATAGACCTCTTCCCCTTCTTGAGAAATTGCCATTTTTAACTCTAGAATGCTGCAGATCTTAGATGAGTGATTTCTTTACTCTATGCTTGTAAAACTGCACTGAATCCCAGATTGTGCAACAAATGGCAGAACCTAGTCTACCTTACATATGTTTGAGATTGTTCACTTGCTAATGGTTTTCAGAAAAATATAATCATCATTCTGAGTTCATTGGTATAGGTATCCATTCCACCTCAAGTGTTTTTTGCTTGTTTTTTGTTTTTACATAGTTCATGTTTTTTACTCAGCATTAGTAATTACCAATTATACATTAGATTTAATCACACTGCCACAATCTCTGCACTTGTATGGGAGCCCAGTGTGAGGGGAATGCAAAATTAAACCACACATTAGGTGTTATTGCCATTTAGCAGACACTCTTACCCAGAGCGACTTCCATTGGTTAAATTTTTTTTTACATGTTATCCATTTATGCAGCTGGATATTTACTGAAGCATTTCTTATTTGAGTACCTTGCCCAAAGTTACAGCGGCAGTGACCCAGCAGGGAATCCAGCCAGCAACGTTTTGAGTATCAACCCTGCTCCTTACCACTAGGTTATGTATGTGCACCAGTGCAGCTACAAGTCCAATATACAGATGGGAAAGCACCTAGGAAACGGATGAGATTCAAAGAATAGGAGCATCTACCTGATGATAAACGCATCTATCTGAGTAAGTGCCCGGTCACAGGGTGCTGAGAGGTGAGCAATGGGAGGACCTAGCTGACCTATCTGTACCTATCCCAGGCAGAAACAAAGCCAGTTTTTCCTGCAGCTGTGAGAGCCTGGTCATGGTCGGCAGATGACGTGGCTGGTTTTGAGCTCCTGAGCTGTAAGTCTCAGGCTGCACTTGAAATAAGCACCAGAACTATCAGAGCCACTTGGGAAGTGTGCTGTTGTTACAGAGTTTCTCTGTAACAAATCGCGGACATTTACTGGCAGCGCTTCTGAAAAAGAAAAATTCTCCATCTTGGAGGGGAGACAGGGGGATGGGACACCATTAGCCAGACGTGGATGACCAGGTTAAGCCTCGGTACATGTGATGTTTGTCCTTGCAACAAAGAGCTGCAGACCATGCGCTCGAGCTCATCAGCTTACGTCAGCGCCAAGTGTAGCATAACAAAACCCAGCCATCAGAAAGACATTGCCCAGGGGTGTCTCTGTGTTCCTTTGAAGAGTAAGCGCCGGATGGAGCCCAGGTGTGTGCCAAAGCAATGACTGTTTCCCTCCGCTTGTTCTCATGTATTTTCAGCATTGAATTTCACCTTCCATCAGCCTTGGGTCCGCTGTGTCTACTTCATGTAGGGAGCACAGAATCTCATTTGGGTCTCAATTCTATGCATAATTTAATTAACTTCTCGTCACGAAAGTCATGTGTTGGGGGGGAAAGAAGCAGGATTTCTTTTTCCTGGGTGTGTATTTGTATTCTCTCAGCATCTTTCTCCATCTGTCTTTCTTTCCCTGATGTTTGCTGGCGAGGTGATTCTCAGATTGTTGCCTCAGGAGCAAGCGGAGGTTGGGAAGATGGAAATCACAGCGAGTGAATCAATCTAATTAAAGTGTGTGAGTCTTAATTAGGAAAGACCTCATTAGTTCAGGCAAATAGGTGACAGAATATGTTCTCAGCTGGGACGAGTCAAGAACAGGCCTCTTTTAGCAGCTCGGAGTTTCATCACCTCAGCAGTTTCCCTGCTGTTGCTCTGACACCCATCATAATGCCTGATAACACTTCCATATTAAGCCTTCTGTGTTTATTTTCCACACAGTTCTAATGGTGAGAGATCGTGATCTGCCCGAAATGGCAATTCATGATTTTTAAACTTTAAGTTTTATTTGATGCAGAATATGCTGTTAATTTTAAATACTGTGTGTGTGTGTGATACCACATGAAATGTACCACAAAGCAGAAAGAAAACTTGTCTATATTATATCACTGACCAAATAAAAACTCAAATAAACATTTTAAAAGAATATGATTTGGAGTATCAAACAAAAGGTCTTTATATTAAAAATATAGAATAAAGAGGCTCTATCCAAAGGGTATTACAGTGAACTGGAAGAAACCTTGCAAAGTGTGAAATAAACTACATTTCCTTGATGCCATCTCTGAAGGCACTTGCCCCCTTTGAGTAGGTTAAACGATGTAAGAATGTTTTCTCTTCTTGTGAGGAGATTTCATGAGGGAGGGGACTTTTGCCACTTGATCTCTGTAGGGGGCCCCCTACTGGTGAAAAGAGCTGAATGAGGATATTTGTTTTCCTCATAATACAGAGTGGAAATGCCTCAAGGAACTGAGTGGCATATTTGCAGGCTGAAAGGACATGATGATATCGAGAACTGCCCTTCTCCAGGGGTCCTGCCACTTCCATGGTTATCCCCTGGAAAGGTGTTGTGGTAAAGGGTAAAGTGGAGCCCTATCAGATATGCAGACATCTGCCAACTTTGATAGTGTTGACATTCTGGGGAAGCTCTCACAATACTCTTGTACATTGTTGTAAAGAAAATCTCTGTGCATTCCCAATTTTTTTCTAGGTTTCCAAATGTTTACTTGCATTTATCAACAGGTTTGAAAAACACACTTGAAATACACACATACTTGAAAATCACATTTCTATACATATTAAAAATATTCATCACCATCATCACAGCCACATGTCTCTGATTTGAAATCAGATTCTAAAATCATCTGTTATGGCAAATCAGATAATTTAGTTTCCACATTCCACAAAGAATCTTTGAATGGAAATGGTATGTTCAGGTAATGCTTTTTGATGGTATCTGCAGGTGAAACAGAACTTGGTACACATTTCAAAGTGTGATTTCCTGGTACTATGTATTACCTTGAGCAGGCGGGCGGTATGGGTGTATGAGCATGGGTGTGAGTGCATGAGTGTCACAGATGACAGTGGGGGAGTGGAAGACAAGAAATGTTTTCAGGCAGAGGACAGAGATACACAAGTGAGATTTCACTCTGTTGCTCTTTAGGTGAGGTCTCATTAACATCACTTCAGACCTGTAATCATGTCCTGACATTTCAAAGACCCTGATGCATGCTGCAGAATTATGATATCCTATTGATTTTTTGCCACTACTTTTCAAGGTACTGTAATTAATAAGGACACTGTAGGCCTAGTATGTATGTGTTGCTTGCTGGCTGGGGGAGCCAGATAGGGAGAGAGCTTGCCTGGGGCCTTGACTGTATAAATCAAGGCCTTAGGCCAAGGTTTATCTGATCAAGACCAAGGGTAAAGTTTTTCTCTTCTCAGAATAACTACTGCTGGTAAATGATCCATGTATTGGGCAATGGGCAATCAGGATATTAAGCTCCTTTGTAGCTATGCTTTCACTTTGTCTGGTCCTGTCAGTATTACTGAATATATCTTTTTGTGAGGCATACGACTGTATTCCTCACTGTTTGTGCATTCAGTTCTGTAACTTTGATGGAAAATACCATCATAAAAATTTCAGATTAGGGACACCAAACTTTGCTGTTTTCTTGTACCATTCTGGATGATCTTATAGTCAAAACTAAAGCCTACTCGGTTCAGCAAGTTGGTGGCCAATCAAGGCATAATTCTGGGAAAGGACAAGACAGGACAATTCTTGAATCTCCAAAAACCAATCACATTTCAGCATTTGCAAATTTCTTCCCAGTCATGCTGTGAACAGAATGTGTGAAGATTTTAAACCGTAAGGCAGAGTAGTCTGAAAGTGAAAGTGACCCAGCCAGGAAACAGTGTACAATCTGATAGGATCCTTTGCCTGGCTGTCCAGCTATGGTCACATTAATTTTGAATTTGCAAAGATACAGTAGCCTGTTTTAAACATTTCATTTAGACCTGAGAGACAATCTGCAATATTACACACCAACACACTGAAATGTTCAGACCCATAAGAGCACATTTAAGTTTTATGTATAACAGATGGAGAAACATAATTAGTCGATTTAACCACAATAAATCAGTTCACACTCTCAGGAACAGGGAATTCTTATTCCATTAGCTAAACTTTTAATGTTTCTTTCCTTCTCTTTCGTTGGCCAGAAGTTGAAGTTTACCCATTGCCTAAGTCTAATCAGAAAGATATGAGATGTGCATGAAGATGAAGATGGCTGTGATGAAGGAGAGGTGTAGTCTCACGATGCCAGTTAAAGAGAGAGAGAATGCCAGGCAGCTTCTAGTGAACACCAATAGGTGTTCTGTAATTTTGCAATGAGGTTTTTTTTTTTTCTTATTTTTAATCAGAGATAACAAGAAGTATTTGTGTTTTGTTTTATTTTACTTGGCAGGTGACAATATAAAAGTTTACAGGATTACAACTTCAATTAGCAGGCTCGTGTACAGCTACAAGCACAGCTTTAAAATTACAAGACATCTGCTGAACATCCTAAAATAAGATACACTGGACCCACCCTTGCAGAGGATGATGGCGTGAGCTTTTTGACTTTGCTGTTGGACTGGAACGAACCTGCCAGCAAGCACACGTAGCACACCCAGTAAGGCTTCCTTCCCCATGAAGCATGTGATAAGTTAAAGAAGCAGAAGCTGAAGGGAGAGCAGCGCCGTGGTGCAGATGCTAGCATTCTGCAATGAAAGAGACGGTCAGATTCGCCTTTTATCCGATTTCATTTTACTGCGTACGTCTGGCATGGGCATGGGCGTGGGGGGGGGGGGGGGGGGGGGGGGGGGGTACGGGGGTTCGCGTCATGCTCTCCACTCTTGGAATACATACTGTAATTCACTTCGGGCTGGAAACCGTGGTAACTCCAGGGAGCCACGGCAACACAGGGCTTTGAGAAATCAGGGGGTGGACTGGAAGGGGTTGCACAGATATAGCACTGAGGAAAGTGTAGGAGTGTTGGTCGCATTTGGGGATCATTGTGCCGGCCCACACTCTGGCCTTCAGAGGACACGCATGTTAACAGACGGGAGGTGTGAAACGCGATTGAGATGACAGCCGAGCGGGAGAGCCTTCCGCCAGGTTTAAAAGCCGATTCAACTGTCACTTCCACCTTTCTTTGAGGACAAGGTCTGACGCTTTCTCCACACAAGCCTTTATTTACCGCAGCTGGAAGCACATTAGAGAAGAACCGATACATGTCTTCTCCTTCATGGGAGAATTTCTCTTGCTCTTTTTTGTGGTTAAAAGCAATACCATATAAATGTACTTCCAAATGTAGCACAGAACTGGAATGTGATGAAAAAGTGAAGCATTTAAGTTGCTCTCGGTAGATCGAGTCCTACCCAGCATGCTCTGGAAAGCTGTGGTTAGCTTTCATTTCCTTTTGATTTCTCACCAATATATTCATCTAAATAAATGCATGCTATGTGAGGATTGTAAATGATTGGCCACTTAAAACGGTGAAAACATAAAATAAATGCAGTATAATGTATGATTAAGGAAAGCACTGCATATCATTGAATTTAATTTAATTGCTTGTATGGGACTGGTGCTTATTTAGTCACAGAGCTTTTGCAATGTCACAAAGTGTGAAGAAACTTTTGTATTAGTTCAAGACACTGTAGACCTCAGTATTAAAATGCTTGAGACAGGGATTGGTGTGTGCGTGGGAGGTCTACCTGAACTCTTTTGTTAGGATACATTTTTTTATGATTTTTTTTTTTTAACTTTTTACAGAAACTTTGAAATGTGGTTCAAAATCCACTGACAGAGATATACACCATGGATGATAACTGTCAGGAAACCACTGATACTCTTTAAGAGCAGTCCATGGTATTAGCATAAAGCTAGCATAAAGCATAAAGTTAGCATAAAGCAAGTTCCAGGACCTGTAGAGATGTTGTTTTTCCCTGGCCAATCCTTTTAGCCTTCCTGTATCCCTGAGTGACCTTGTGAGTAAATGGAAGGCAGATCAATTTATTATGTCTGATGGCACTGGGATTATGATAGGCTACTGTTTCAGGGGTGGGGAAAAAATAGATCACCATATGAACTTGTGAAAATGTCACTAGGACTGTGTACTTGAATGATCTGGTATTATATAATGTCGTAATATAAGGTAAACTATACATATGAGCATCTGAGGTCTGTAACACAGAAGGGATGTGGAAGTTGTGTAATGAATGCCAGTCAGAAGGGAGGAGGGAAAATGGCTCATATGTTAAAAGATTTTGGCTCAGTTGTCAGTCAGAGCTTCCAGCCAGAAAAGGCCTACTGCCAGGTGGAACTTGCCATTCCAGAACCATGAGGAGATAGGCAATAATATTTAACAAGGGACAATCTCTGCTGTAGCCCGCAATCAGTCGAGTCACAGATATTTTATATTATAGGGGGCAGCAATGTAGCATAGCTGTAAGGAACAGAGCTTGCAACCGAAAGATTTCTGGTTCGATTTCCCACTGGGGCACTGCTGTTGTACCGGTGGGTAAGGTACTTAACCCAAAATTGCCTCAGTAGATAATCAGCTGTAAAATGGATAACATAAAAATTGTAACCTGTGTACATCGCTCAGGATAAGGATGTCTGCTAAATGACAATAAAGTGATGTAATTATGACAAGATATTTGGTTCCGGTGTTCCTTTTGTCCTTTGAACTTTGAATTCTGTGGTTGCACTTGGTAACAGTTCTATCTGCATTGCTGTGCTAAAAATCTATGGATTTTTAGTTCTACATCACACCCCTTTATTAATGTTCCTAATGATATAACTGGAATACATCAACAATGGTATGAAGCAACATAACTTCAACAATGAGAACTTTCAATGTAAAGGAGCATATAAAATATCTGTCATGACATCGGTCTCCATAACAACTACAGTGCATATCTACATACTTACTGAAATCCTAACAACCTGCATCTTCAGGACTGTCTGTATATCATTCTCTAGAGATAGGAACTTTGCTAACCATTTCGATGAAATATTCAATATTGTATGCAACTGATCTGAAAATGATCATTTCTGGCATTTCTAATGTATATTATTGTGTCAGTTTTAGGACAATATGGTTTTAGTACAAAGTGAAAGAAAAACTTGTGATGGGAGGAAAGGCTTATTGTAGTTTATGATGCATAGCTATTCGATTAGATGTACAGTAGTATATTGATAATATTATGTAATATATGTCATATAAAAATAAGAAAATATAAGAATGAATAAAACAGTAGAAACGTATATACATAAATCCATTTAGATTAATGAAATTAATCAGTGAACATCTCTACTGCTGCTGTTCTTGCAGTGTTGATTTCCTACAACAGATTAATGAATGCATTTTAGTTAACTTATAATATAATATAATAGGGTGCCTTGGTTCTGTATTGATATAGTTAGTGTTACCACTGCTGAACACTTAGACCTGATCTGGCCTTAGCTAGCAGGACAGTAAATACAATTTATTAGCTGTGAGATGGTGCACAACTGAACACAGTTTCTACACCATGCGTGTTCTTGTCTAACAATACAGTTGCATCCGCATTGGTTTGCAGACGGAGGTGTTCAATCGATCGGGGAATTCAAATAAGACACAGACAATACACTTAATTATCGCTCCACTGTCAGACAGCGGGCAGATGTGGACAGAACAAGCCGAGCAACGGGCGCTAGATTATGAATGAGAGGACATGGTACAGGGGCGTCAAAAACACATGCCCTCCATGCGGTCCGGACGCTCGTCCTCCCCAGTGTAATCAAGCCATGTTTTCCACTCGACTTCACCGGTACATGAAAGAACAAGACTCCCTGCACCTGCCTGTGAAAATGAGGTTTTTTTCTGAATAACAAACACGCTGTACAATTAAACTGTCGGTCCATTGAAGGTTAATGGCTCTAATTACTGATGTCAAATGCAAATAGGCACCTGGACACTGAGTTTCAGTGTTATCTTCACGCGTGAGGCTGTCAGCTATGGGGCTAAATGAATAAGGACTCGCACAAGATAAACTCACCCCGTTATTTTTCACTACAGGACTGATTCACCAGGAATCCTTTAACTAATGCTCCAACAATGTATCTGTCCATCATGTGGAACCCTCAAGTAGATGGATACTGTCAGTAATGCATGTTCGGCAAGCTTTGCCTCACAGCATTTAAATTCTCAGCGCCTGTATCGCTGAGAGAGGGAGAGAGGGGAAAAAAAATAATAATAAATCACTTCTCCAGTTACTTTTTTTTTTTTTTTGACTGAGACATGAAATGTAAAACAGTGCCTCTGCATAAATGGATTTGATTTAATTTTTGCATGTCAATAACCGCTCATATAATGGGTTAGAGCACTCACTAGTTAAAGCCTATTTTAAAACTATTAAAGACATTAACTGGCAAACAAATTTGAGCACGCACCCATTAGCCTTTTACTTTTCATTATGTACTGATAGTATATATGCCATGAGTGGCAAGGATGGGGACTGGGGGATGAGCAAAATGAAGAGATTACAGAGACAGAGTGTAACGGATCCACAGTGCTCAGTCACAGACAGCCTTGCTGTGGAGGCCACTTTCTGAGATCGTCATGTGGAATCGGAGTGCATTGGGAATTAGGGCCTCAGCTGTGACGCCTAGGCAGGCCCTAAATACGGCCTGCTCAGTGTAAAGTTTTCTGTGTTGTGTTAACAAACTGACCATGCATGAGATGTGAAGCGCCGCGCCGTTAGCATGCGCCGAAGCATTAAAACACTGTGAGTCAGCATGTGCCACCTCGCATTACCTCAGACAGTGAGCGGCTCACGCGCAGGGCGCTAATGACACGCGACAGATGCACTGGTGCGCCGAGACCTCTGCGTTTCAGTTTAAAAGAGAAGAAACTTTTGCGAGGCAAAGAACAGAGGAATGGCCGCCCACAGGAAATCGACCCCCTTGCAAACGGAAATACACCAAAAAACGGAGAAGAAGAATGCTCTGAGCATGTGAGGGACATTCCAAAGAGGGGAGAGGACAGGGGGCGTAATGTTCCATCTAGATGCATCAGATAGTTGCATTAAGATGGAACAGTGGCAGGGGCAGGTGTGAACACCTGCGAAATGCTGTTGTTAAAAACTACACAAACCTTCCTTTTCACCTCTGGGAGGTATGATCACGACACTGTAACCACCACACTGGCAGTTTGTCTTCCTGCAACCGGTTTACTTGGATATGTCCCACGACTAACACCAATGTAGAAAGTATGGGATTTTGAAATGAACTGGAAATTGAACCTTGGTGTCATTCTAGGGCACAGTGAAAGTCCTTCAGTATATGGCTAAAGGGCCGGACCTTATAGTGACATCACTGCCTGTCAGACGTGATCACTATAATAAGATGACATACATACACAAGCAAGCATGCATTGACGTCTCTCTATTTCTCTCGTCTCTTTTCAACTCAAATCTGATTTTAGTGTCCTTTATTCATCCTCGGGAGGTATATTTGGAGACAGAGTGAACTAAAGTATGTTTGTCAGGATTACTTCTGCCTACATTTTCTGAGGAGTTCTCGGCAATGACATTTACAAAAAAATAAACAGAACTGGTGTTTCATTATGAGATTTCAAAAAGATCTCCAGCTGGAGGAAAATCTTAAGCAATACAGATTCCATCCTTATTCAAAATGCTCAGATGTGATCAGGTGAAGCACAGGTATAGAAAGAATTAATTTTGTATTGTGTACCTTGGCAAGATAAAATGTGTGTAACTTAGATACATTATGCAAACGCAAGAGTCAGTGCAAACAGATATATGCCAGTGACTGCAGCTTCATAATGCCATTTGGTGTCTGTTTTATGTCTGTGGTTAACATTTGCCTCTGCTGGTATCAAAGCTGAGCATTTACATCTGTGAAAACCACAAAAATAAATTGTCAAGAAGTTATATGCACATTTAGAGGAAGTGCTTGTGCTTAGGCACCACTTTATTTTGCGTTAGGAAAAGCTGAAATCAATGGAAAAGAATTGAGACACTTCAGATTCTCAATTATCATACAGCAATCCGACAGCCGGGAAAGCACGTGCTGTTTATCACCAAGCTGGAGAACAGGAATCTGCCTAATGTTGACAAAAGGCAATTTGGTGTCGCTCTGGGAAACAGACAATTGTGATTAAAATGCATTTAAATCAAAGGACTAACAACGCAGGGTAGCATTTCTGTCTTGTGCCTAAAGACTCAAGATGAGGTCTTACACTCAAAAGAAGTACAGAGGAGGGAGGGGGCTGAGGAGGCTCATCCAATTCATTTCCTTTCTATTCCCCAGACAGTTATTGACACCTAAGATTCTGGTCTGCAGGAAGCTTCAAAAATCATTGATCTTCTGGTTTTCCTTCCATCAATATTTCATGTTTGGAGGACAAGTAAATATCAGTTCACTAGATTACTATCAGCAGTCCAGTCTTCACAACGGTAAAAAACATACAGGGAGAGGGTGACAGGAGGTATGCCTGTGTGTAATAGCAGTTTGAGTGCTGTGGAAGAGAGAGGGAAAAACAGAAAGATGGGCAGAACTCATGCTGTGAGGAAATGCTGCACATTATCATTCAGTTTCATGCAACTACAGCATCCATTCTTTTTGAATTACCGGAGGAAACGTTTAAATTGTGAAGCCAGGTTGCTCTGTGTCACTTACTAGGTGAGAGCTAGCTAATAATTTTACCAGGAACTTAAATGTAACAGTAATGGACGGGGTAGTCAGGACAAAGGATCTGAGATAAGGACAGCAGACATAAGATGTCAAAGCATATTATACTTAGACTTGGCTTCAGTAGGACATTTTGAAAGAGTGTCTGGACCCATTTTGGTGTGTCCTCAGGTTCTGGGCAGAAGCCTCACTGTGCCCTATGCCAGCTGGTGTGCGTTCAGCGTTCTCTCATTCAACTCAACTGACTTCTAAATCAAACATCGTGCTTTGCTAAAAATGCTGAAAATGCTGATTTGCATAGCTGCTGTTCTTTTCCTCAAATATAAATAATCTTTACAATGTCTTTTATTCCCAAAACAGATGATTCATGAAAACAATGCAATGAATGGCACGGAAAATTACTAAATGATTAAAAACATGGATGTTAACAATAACATAACTATTAGCAATATTAATGATCCTGGCAACAATCAGAATCATTTATTTTAGATATTATAATTGCCAGTTTTTGATGCTACTTGCTCACTCTGAGAGATGTAGCAACTTGCTATGTTTTGAGGGACACAGTTAATGGTTCCGCGGTGACCATCCACCTTAACGACAGACGCTTCTTTTTTCATGCTCAGTCATTTATTTGAATTGAATTCTTAAAACTCCCTCTTCCTATAATTGGTACCATTTGGTCCAAAGCTGTAGCGCTCAGGCTAAATGACAAAGCGCAGGCTGGAGAGGGGCTTTTCCAAATGTCCTGAATTTCGGATGCTAAACGACACAATAATAACTGTCCACCAGCCCCTTTCAAATAACCCCCGAAGGCTGAATGCATTTGCTTCAAACTAACTTTTTTTTTTTTTGATTTGGATGAGGAGGCTGTTCGCATTGTCTAAAACATAAAATATTTTATTTCCATGATTTATTATAATAATATTTATTATTAGGGGACTGCCTTTTGACCGCAACACCCCAAAACTACTTGTTTTTGTTCTATGATGGATGGTAGGCAGCAACAGAACTGAGTGAGCCTGTGGCTAGCACGGTCCAAGCAGGGATCGAACTCGCAATCTCCACAAGAACATGTCGCACTTTCCAGACAATCAAGACACAATCAGCTCACTGCACAAAAGCTCTGGGGCCCTCGTGTCAGGAACAGCCATGCTTTTAAACAGGCATCAGTAGGGTGACAGCATCCCCCAGACTCCACACCCAACACTAAGCTCCACTATCAGCTTTTATTAAAGGCTCCACATTGTGTATCAGTTAGAGCATTGTACTCTAGACATAAAAGTCATTAAAGAAATGAACTTCAAAAGGTTGCTCACCTAGTCTGCACATATTTGCTCTAAGGCAGACAGTACTTTTGGAGTAGACTGTTCTCTCATTATTTTCCTAGTTGCCAAGTGACCTTCACTCAGCACTTCCTTATGTGAAATCTGTGTCTGTCATCCAACCATCGGTGTAGAAACGGAAACAAAAAAGGTCAAAAGCATGATCTTTGCAGGACTTAATTAGATAGAGATGAAGTTTATGATCAGAGCCTCTTCCATGATATCGCTGCACGGAGAGAGATGGCGATAATTTATAGAGCACCATTTCTATTTGACATGCAATCAATTTTAATTAACGTCCTGAACAAAGTGGATGTAATTCATTTCAAAGCTGTTATGAAATATGCTTCCACAATAAAAAAATAACTATTCTGCGTGCTGAGGCAAAGCAATTAAATTCAGTTTTCAAATATAAATGTGACAAAAAGAAAGCAGCTGGCAGCCATTATTCAGAACTTGCTGTTCAACTATTGTCTTGCCGTCTATGTTAATATTGTTCATGCATGTCATATGAAATTGAGCTTATTTACTCTATCTGTATGCCGCCATATTCTACACAGAGCACATATTGTTTGATAATGAAATTTCTTCCCTACAACTTTATTTGAGTGGGAACAGCAGAGGGTTATCTGATATGACAGTATTAAGCAGGAGCAGACAGCCTTCATCTGTACAGTGGGGAGGAAGAGAAGGGAAGAGAAAAGAACTTCAACATTCAGGACACACACTCTAACATACGCGTAGTGAAACTCTCACTCTCTCACACACTCAAACACACTTACCCTCTCACACACACATGCTTTTCCTCTCACATACATACATACATACATTCTCACACACATGAACATTTGTCACAATTGTCAAGCATTGACAATCACTCACACACAAACTCACAAACACTTCAGAACTGGGGTAGAGTAGGTCTGAAGACAGCCTAGCCATCTGGGACCAGGGTAGAAAAGCTCTGCAGACAATTGTGGCCATCCAAGACAAAGGTAGAGGAGTCCTAAAGACGTTTGAAGGAACAGGTTAGAGTAATTCTGCAGGCATTGCGGCCCTTCAGGACCAGGGCTGAGCATCTCTCCTCTAGAGGGATGTGAAACTGAAGACTGTAGATTTAGGACTAAAAAAAGAAAATCCTGCAAATGTGTTCTTTATGGCAGGTCAGAGCAGGGTGCATCAGTCTAATGAGCACAGGTTATGGTGGCTGCAGGGCTTGTGTGGTAACACTTTCTTGGGCATGTGTTGCCAGCAAAGGGAGAAGGAGGAAAAGGTACAGATCTAGCTCTCGGCTGTCTCTGCCCTGTGTCCTGATACCCATCATACCCCTGGAGTGAGGGACGGGGTCTGCTGTGGATGCTTAAGGCTTTCAGAGCGGAGATTTTAGGATTTTTTTCTTGAGGATATTCAGTGCTGTGTTTGTGTGTGTGTGTGTGTGTCAGTCAGTCAGTCAGTGATTGTACGTCTGTGTGTTAAGTGCTGTGTGCTTGGAACTGTGTGGACAAAACCAGGTCTGTTTAGGAAGGTGGGGTTTCAGTGTTAAGTGTAGTCAAGGCTGTACATGTTCAGGGCTTTGAGTATTCGGGGGTTTGTGTGTTCAGAGCTGTATAGTCAGGACAGTATGTGTTCAGTAGTGTATGTATTCAGTAAGCTAGCTGTGAAGGCTGTAAGTACATTGTGCATGTTCCACATTGTGTGTTTGCTGGTCTGTGTGTGCTTAGAGCTATATGCTTGATTAGAGTTGTGTACGTTTTGAATAGTCCACTTTCTCAGATGTCCTTGGTCCCCACAGACATACCCACTGTTTCACATGTTCACTCCCATAATCCTTCTCAGCTGTGATGGGTGCAATCGGGTAGAGGATGTAGATCTCTCTGTCTGGGGTCTGACACACATCTTCACAGTGCAATCGATGACACCTGCAATTAGAACAAAAAACAAACTCATTTCAATGGCCTTTCTTCCACAACAATAATTTGCATTGTAAATTTCCAAGTGTCGCATTCTGTTACAAGCCCTTTGTGTTGGTGCATGAAATTTTAATGTCTACCACAACAAAACTCTTTTTTTAAGGATCTGTCGCTGGGAAAATGGTAATAGCTTGAAAAGAGTCTGTGACATTTCAAAGTACTTTTTATGTGACCCCGGAGCTTTGTTGCAAATGTTAACTCCTTCATTTTTCAAATTCTTAAAATGATTGCAATTTTTAAATCGTAGCTGCTTGTGGGCAGCTTTATGGCTTGGTAACAGTTATGCAATGAAATAAAGTTATTGAGATCAAGGAGTTTTTGTCCATTAAGTGGTGTCATCCTACTCACCAGGTGAGAGCTTTGAATATTGTGCATGTGTGTTTTATACGTTTCTTATAGATTTATTGACCATAAATGAGTGCATTTGCAGTTGAGATCACACAAACCCCCAAATTTATCATACGTTCCCCTGCTCTATTTGAAGGCATGTTATGTAGCCATAAAGATGAAGACAAATATGCGGAAACATGATGTCAACCTTGTCAACAGTGTCTAAGTTTGACTTTGTACTTTAAGTCAAATCACTAGGCAAAGCTATGAACATGCACAAATGCAACTGCGAGACAAAGTGCAGAGAACTCAGTCCTCTCCTGCCCTATTTAAGAGGTCTGATGCAGAGTCACAGATTCCCTCTACAGTCCAGGCCTGGCCAGTGCGCTGACAGTTACATGATGCTTGACCTTGGGCAGACCAAAGGAAGGAGAGGAAAAAAGAGCCAAGTCGAAGACATAAGAGCAAAGAAGACGTGATCTGAAATGTGTAGCGTGCACCTTCTGCAGACACAATGTTGCCTCTCATGTGCCTCGTGCAATTTAATTTTTCCTTGTCTGCTTAAATATTTGTGCTGTAACCTCAGTGAGAACGCACCGCATAGCTCTTAACAAATGTTTGCCAGCATTTTTGGGTTTTTTTTTACACTGAATGTGTTCAGAGTGAGGGTTAAGTGATTTGATTTTGCAAAGATGTCGGCTAGGACCTCCGGAGACTTTTATAAGACAGGCAAGGAAGTGTCTTAATGAGAAGACTGGCAGATAGTGTAATCCACCCACTTCTTCCAGAATAAAAGGTTAATAACTTAAGCAGTGTAAAGCTTTTAAAGCGGAAAAAAGGGGCATGCTTCTTGGAGTCTGAAGCATGTGTGCAGCTAATCTGATTGCCAGACTGCAGAGCAGAAGCTGATGTGTTCAACCTCTTCATAATTCAGGCCGAATGACAGGAGAACATGACGTGATGCTCAGACCATGTGGGGGAGCCAGGTAGCTTTTTCACCCATCGTGTATTTTTAGACATCTCTCTTCTTTCAGTTTCTCCAAACGTATCCTTTTACAGGGAAACAGAGACTCCAGAACAGGGGAGCCTTCTAAAAGGGGCTGTAATTGACATGCCAACCACCTGAATCCCATGACCAGCTGCATGAACGTAGTATGCTGATTGATCCAACCGTGTAAGAGTCTGGGCGGAACATAAACCCATAACACTTCCAGCCTTGGCAGGACTAGGGTTGCCTGCCCCTGCACTGCAAGTCCAGCCTAAGACAAATCATCCCAGCTTTCAGCTTAAGTGCCACCATCATGCCCGGCCCTTTGAAGGATAACTCTTGGGACACCGCCAGTGCTAACATGGCATGCCCCACCGAGCGTAGCCATTGTGGAATCAACTAATTACCGCGCGGAAAAGTATTTCATGACTGTGGAAGATTTTACTGAGGCTATTTTTCTTCATTGTCCTTCTTAAAGACGAGGTCAGGACAGCTCAACTCTGGCCTTGGGTGGCTGAAATCCAGCAGGCTTTCTGTCTTTCTATAAATCATTAATGCTCTGAAACCTGTGGTGGAGTTGCAGGCACTCCGCTAGGAGCAGAAGGACTCTGCTCTGTGTAGAATCTCTTCTTTAATTCCTCTTAATACAGGCACTGTTTGTTTTTATTTATTATCCTCCAAATTGCCTAAAGCATTATACACAGGTATTTGGAAATAAAACATTGCACAGTACAGTGCTGAAATGCTGTTAATGTACAGGTGCATTTCAGGATAATTCCTCATAATGCACATTCGCCCACAAGGTCAGGTGCGATCTATCTGTTGGGTGAGCTGAATGCATCATATATATCTTAGACATTGAGGATATGCAGAATATCTTGTGTGGAAAGTACAGGACATCCTTATGCTTTCACCTTTACATTTTCTAATGCTCACCTACAGCTACATTATATCCTCTCACCAAATATTAATGATGCCCATTCATCTGCAGCAAGGATCAACTGAAATCATAATGACAGTAATAGAGATTTATATGAATATTATCTTACCTGGAGATGAATGGTGGGAAACCATACATGAGCTGGATGATATCAGTGGAAAACAATTTCCTGCATGTCCCAGCTACCAGGACTGTTTTGCAGAAACAGGTTCCCACTGTCCAACCTACAAATATGACCAAGGCTGTGCATAAATAACTTGGATACAGTAACAGTTCAAATCTATGACAACAACAAATGGCAAAGGTGTTGTTTTTTTAAACAATCACGTCTATTGCATAGTGTGGATCTACGTACACTAGACAAGAATAAAAAAGCACACAATAATATTTCAAATTCACACAAAGATTATGATGCCCTACAACCTAAAGAGGATGATGATTGATTGATGGTAAAAGCATAAGCAATATGCACTGTCAATATTATAGCTGTGGGTCCTCATAGAGAATGTTATTCACTCAACACAGAAATTAATTACTTAAAAATGCAAATCACTAGTTTTAATTGAAAAGATGCCCCCGAAAACCTTACAGAGGCCTGATAAACCCCCCCAGTTACATCAAGCATCAATGACATCCATTTCATGTTGTAGCCTACTGGGCATAAATTATGTACTGTGGATGTTAGCTAGAGCACAAGTACATTTGTTTCCTGAAGGATACAAATGCCTGTTACGGATATGACAAAATCCTGAAATAGGAAAGAGTGGATGTTCTTTTCCCAAGAGACCTTCTTACACCCTGCATTGAGTGGCGTAAAAATCTTCAGTGCAACAGTAAATTCAGACATAAAAAAAACATGTAATCTGACATGACAGGTGAGCAGCTACCTGCTCCCCCGGGAGCCCCTGACATGCTGTTGCCGTGTCACAGAGATACATTAATAGTGACTGCACGTGGGGTACTCTCCACATGCCCGGGCCAATGGAGACGTCAGCGTTTTCAAGTCGAGGAGGTGAGCCTCAGAGTCCGCGATGATTCAGTGATTTTAATTGGACCTTGTGTCACACAAGGCCTCCACAAGACCAGTCATTTTATTTCTCGGCCCAGACCAGCACCGGCCTGCAAGGTCGACAGTGTGATGTTAACCGCGCTCATTTAGTGGTGGAATTTTCCATTTAGTGGAATTAGTGGTTAAGGAGCTGGACTCGTAACCGAAAGGTTGTCGGTTTAATCCCCGCTGGGACACTGCTGCAAGGTACAAGGTTGCCTTGCCCACAGTTGCCTCAGTAAATATCCAGCTGTATAAATGGATAACATTGTAAAAGAACTGTAACCTATGTAAGTCGCTTTGGATAAAAGCGTCTGCCAAATGAATAAATGTAAATGTAAATGTACTAGTCTATACGGATTGCTGATTGGAATGTGGGCGGCAGTGTAGAAAAGTAGTCAGAAACTCTGCTGCTGGGCAGAGGTACCTAACCCAAAATTTCCTCAGTGTAAATATCCAGCTGTACAAATGGACAACATGTAAAACTGTACCCTGTTCAAGTCACTCGGTATAAGAATACCTAGTAAATGATGAAAATGCAATGTAATCGAATGCTGAATATCATCGCCTGTCAGATTGGCTGTTTCCCGCGCATCAGCGCCTTCTCAGTCTCTGGCCCGGGGACTGCCAAGCCCCCAGCCACCACCAACCCCTTTGGGGGTCTCATTCGTACCTCACCTGCCTCCCTCTATCCCAGTCCTCAGTCTCATCACTCACCTTATCACAGAGCGTCTCCACTTAGTAGCTCCCGCAGACCCCCGAAAGATTTCCCGGCGGAAGTATAAATAGCTTTGCCACAGGAAGATCACACGCCAGATTTCCCCTGGTGTTCCTCCAGTTGCCTTTAAGGGCTGCATAAATCTGGGTAAAGGACTTCGCAGTAGGCCTGCTTAAAATACAGGTGCATGAATCATCAGTGGCATTACACCAAAGCAGCATGCTTGGATGTAAAAAAATGGTAAAACAACATTTAATTCAAGTAGACATAAATGGGTACATTGTTCAAATGGCATTAGCTATTTGGTATGCCATTATTTTTATTGCCTCATGCTATAAATGGCTTATTATTAAATTATTACTGTGACTCATTTCTGGATTATTTTGTAATGTCAATCATCATCAGCAAGTGTCTGCCACTGTCTGCTAGCTAGTTATTACAAGCATATTTTTTTACTTTTTTTTTTTTCTTCAAACGTCTCCCCATGGACACAGTTGTCTGGCTGGTAACATCTGTAGATGAGAACTGAGACAGCAGTTCACAAATGATAAAGACAAACAAGATGCATCAATTTGACATTGCTTCCTGTGCAAATCTGAGCATGTTAAAATAGAGTTATGGCACATGTCAATTTAAACAGCACGAAAACCACCCCTGGAACAAGTATAGCTTTGAAAAATGCATTTGAAGTTGAATAAGAAGAATAGGTCATTAAGGCTTGTCATTACCTCTAGTCTACTGTGTACCTAGCCCAGCCATTGAACATTCTAAGTTCTAAACAAAGCAAAACGATCTTATATTTAAGGCAAAAAATGTATTTAAACCAATTTTTTGGAAAGAAATTCATACATAGGCGTCAACTTCACTATTTTATAGATATTTATTACGTGTGTCAAAGTGAATTGTCAGAGTGAGTATCCTGATCTTATAACTGGATATCTCAGCAGACCTGATATTCTTCTCTCTTATTGCATTGGACGGCTACGCTCTCCTCTCTCCACTGTCAGAATGGCAGAGTTTAGCAGCACTGGAGAACCTGACTGTAATATCACCGCATGGCTTGTTCAATCTACCCCTCCTTACGCAACAGGCTTCACGCTCCAAACATGCTGTGACCAGCCTTCACGGATCAATGTTGTGACCGTGCAAGGCAATTTAGCACACAAAACACCCCGCCACAGCACTGTCACTTTTCCCTACCACAAATCCAGTCTGCTTCATTCCTACAGCTAAAAGCTGCCACTGTAAAAAGATTTACTGAGACGCCGCAGAGGAGTGTCATTTCTCTGCAGCCAGACTGAAGTATAAAGGATTGGCTTGGTTAAAGGACTGGAGGACCTTGACTGTATAATACTCAATGTTCAATTCAATTATCTGCCAAGTGTCTGCAGTAATGAATTTGAAAATGAATTTGTCCTGAATAAAGTTGTAATTGATGATAACTCAGTTTGCCACTTCTCCACATGGCAGGATTGTAGATAAGTAGGGTGGGTTGTCAGATTTTTTATAGTACTTGGCTCAGAGACACGCAGATCCGAGTGAGTGGCCTTATGTGATTTGGGAAAATGCTTTAAATGCCTCACTGTAAAGCATTTTTCCTTTTAATGTCTGAATTATTTATTGAATTTCAAACTCCCACTCAACCATTCTACTGTTCCCACAGGCACAAATACAGTACACATAGAGGAATACATGCAAACACACAATCACACATACACACACAGAGCTTATAGGCTTAGCATGCAAGGAAAACAAGAAAATGTTCTGGAAGCATTAACTGCTGAAGCGATAATACAAAAATTGGCATAATAATGAAATGGCTGCTTTTATGATGTGAATAATGCAACGTTCCAACTAAAAGGACATTCAGTTTAAATCCCTGATACATCTCTGTCAGTTCTTTGAGTTGTCTGCACTTACTTTTGCATTTTATATCTTGATCCTTGCTCGTCATTGCCATTACCAGCTCATCGCTGCTGAAGAGATTAAATTTTACAGGGAACATACACCACAGGTCAAAAAAAGAAAAAAAGGCCAGTATCATATCCAAAGGAATCATTAAAGACTAGAATGTCTCCATTACAACAAAACAGTACAGACTGTTCCATTAGATACATTTCTGATGAAATGGTCAGTTTCCACTGCACTGATTTTACAACAGAACGGGAAAGAAACACTATACCATACACATATTATTAGTAGTATATTAGTAGTATATTATTATTATTAGTAGTAGCAGTAACAGTAGGAGTAGGAGTAACAGTAGGAGTAGCAGTAGGAATAGGAGTAGTAACAGCAACAGTAGCAGGAGTAGTTGTAACAGCAGTAGTAGTAACTGTAATAAAGATCTGATGTAATGTCTGATTTCAGTATTCCACCCAGGCGGAGGTTGCAGGTGTGTAGGTGCAGCATGCTGATAAAGCGGACCATTCAAAATGCATCATCTCCCAGGGAAAAACCCTTCGCTAAATGCAATATAGGTGAGTGTAATGGAGCGCATTGTCAGGGTCATCTGTGATCATGAAATGAACCCCATTAATCACACTGATATCAAACTCACAGATTCTGAAAAGAATCTGTAAAAAGCACAAGTGTTAGCTATCGTTGATGATCTGTTTTTATGCTGTTAGGTACAATTAGCATAATGTCAAAAACAGAATACAGTATATATGAAACTAATGGCACCTTACATGATTTTCTATGATTTTACTAGGTAGAATGATGACAAATGTGCTCCATCAAACTGAGAGTGTCAGTGTAATCACCCCATTACAGGTGATTGATGGGTAGACATTTCCAAAGGATATGGCACAGAACGGAATCCCCACACACGACATGCAGATTTAAATTTTCTGCGCTTTAACTTTAATCACTCATGTCAGGTGCTGAGTTAGGTTTCACAGTCATCCCTTCATAGCTCAAGTTGAGAAATAGTGATCAGCTTGTGACATCATCATGTTCTGAAACTACAAGGGTCATCCCGGAAAATGATCAATTAATTTTCATAAATATTATTCATGACCATGATCATTTTCTTGAAGAGCTATCTTTTTGTCCCTGCATTAATAAAAAAAGGTCAAAACCTTCATCTCTAGAGTAATGTACTAATTAAGTTTTTGCTATGCTTCTTATTTCATGTGGTCCAGAAAATGGTCTTCTTCTATTTGGCCTGTGTGATATGCATCAGGATCAAAGGTCAACACCGGGAACAGTACCCCTGTATTTCCTAGAGAAGGTACTGTAGAAAAGCTCCCTAGCATGGGTTTAGAGCAGTTATAGAACAGATTAATTTATATACATCACTCATCCATCTAGTCTCAATATAACTTTGGTGTGGTATACAATTCCACATTGTTTCCAGCATTTAATATGAAATAAAAATAAATCATGAATGTAATAAATTACCTTGGATGAATACATCAAAGAACATGTAATTGTAGGGAGATACTGCAACGCAACAGGAAATATTTACCCTTTGTTCCAGCTAACTTAGACAGCAGGATAATGAGACATAAACCTGGTGATTTACAAATCTGGCAGAATCAATTAAGAAGCTGTGTTTGTCAATTGATGACTGAAAGAAAGTACAGTCGCAGTGGACCGTGGTTATACTACAAAAATAAACCGATTGTATTCTTGTTATACAGTAAGTGGCAACTGGTTGAATCACAGTCCTCCTGTGTTTGGTGTGCAGTCCAATATCTGAAGAACCAACACGCCTTCACTCATCTGTGATTTGAAGGCATGTTGCTGGGTTAAATGACAACCAAAAGGAATGTTGTGATGAATAATATCTTAAAATCTGTATTTTTTTTAGCAAGCTGTAAATTCCTTTGTCCTGTCTTTCTCAGGTCTCCAAAAAGATGGACATGCATGAAAAGTCCTATGGTTGACACCTATGAAAAAGGTTGCCAGATTCAAAATCTGATGAACCCACTTCATTCGCTAGGACTATTACCGGTCTCACTTTCCTAGTTACAGCATTTTTGCATGCATGCAAATTACCCTTAAGAGTCACTCCAGTCCCCTGGGTTTCTGGAACGGCGTAAAACTGAGAGCCCAGTGGCTTCTCAGCTAGAAAGATGTGAATTCCTCCCAGTCAAGGAAACATGTATTTCTTTTTTCGATTTTCTGCCACAAGTTAGGAAAGCTTTAATACACTTACAAAAGAGGCACTGATTAGCAATTACTCTTTAATTAACCTGTACCCTGTGGTGGCATTTTAGGGGTAGGTATAAAAAGGTTGCCAACAGAGTAACACTGTTTCCCTGAAGAAGGCAGTATGCAAAAACATTTTAATCTTTTAGCCTCATTTTTATTCCAAAATGTTCAGTGTGGATCTTTTTTATTGTAATATTTTTTTTAGTTCAAAATAAGGTGCAAACACACAGTGACTGTGATTTGGTGGGTTGGCATCTGAGTTTATGGTCTATAATCTTTCTATTGTAATCTTCCCTATTAGACTTCAATTTTATTCCATTTGAATTCACACATATCTAAATTACAGAGGCAGCATGTCCTTATGCAGCAGTATAAAAGTTTCATTGGTAATAGAAATTACATTTTTTTAAGTGTGTGTGTGTGTGAGAGAGAGAGAGAGTATGAGTGTGTGTGATATAATGTTCTTGCCAAGGAATCTTGAATCTAATCTAATTTGCTGTTTTTAATAAAAATCCATGCTCACACCTCCAATGAAAACATGTTTCAAGTCAAAACATGAATTATCTTGTTTGTGCAAAATGATTTTCACAATCAAGCTGACACCTCCAGTAACCCTCTCATGATGTTAAAGTGATCAGTGGAAGTGAGATCTTTTCTGTTTCCAAATAGAAGAGGAAAAAAAGAATAATTAAACCCCTATATATTCATACAGTATCCCTAACCTTATTAGCAAACACAAAATGGCTGACACAGACCACTCCTGCTTGTGTCAGAGAAATAAATCTTTTTTCCCCTGCACTCTTATTCCAGTAAAACAGAGATGCACAGATCAAGCACATTTCTGAACATATGGCATGAAACTCTGTGCTTTGCTGTAAGTGGTGCCGTCTCCCTGTTGGCACGGTAGTGCTGATATTCACCGCTTATATCCTCCCACCCACGCCAAGAGCCATAACTTTGCTGTGACGGCCCACTGCTCTGTTGCTGGGGCAACTCCTCAGAGAGGAATGTACATACAGACATGCAATAAAGCGTGCTTTAAGACATTGCCTGCACTGGAGATGCATTCCAGCAGGTGCTCACCTCCGCAGAACACAGAAACCTTTCCAGAGACACGGCAGATGCATGCAGTATCTAATCATTGTCTCTTTAAGGGAGGAGGATAGCTTTTGCAGTACAGACATGACAACCCTGGCACATCAGTTACCTTCATTTGTCCTTATGCATCGGCTCAGTGTTTGTGCATTAATATATACATGACATGACAAAGTGCATTTAATAGGGTTAGGCATTTTGCACCATAAGTTCACTGTTGAATTGTGGTGCCATTGTGGGGAAGCATTGCCATAATGGAAATAAGATGTAACACCTTAAACTATTACTACCAACTTCCAGTTACAATGTTTACATAATCACTGGCTTTATGTAGTTGCACTTAATGTACAAAGTGATCAATGTGACTCACCAGTGAGGGGAGTTTCTTTCTGCACAGACACAGAAGCCTGCACCTTTGAACCGAGAAGCAGATTGATCATGCTGCTTTCACAGGGAAGAGGAGCAGAACTCAACTGGAGGTAAGGGTAAGGATGGGGATATTGATTCTGCCCAACTCCTCAGAACGGGCAAATCTGGGACAAAGCTACTGGGCCAAGAGGGTTGTTAATGGAAGGAACTTTTGGGATGAGAAAGTTCGTCAGGATCGTCAAGCTTGTACACGTAGTACAGTCTTTCCCTACAAGCAACATCGAGAGCACTGTCAGGAAAGGACAGGTAAACAACTAAAAATGCCCTTATGTAAACCTGTCTCAGGGAGAGAGTCACCTGAAGGAAAGACTGAGTTCCAGAGAATGCTTAGAAGACTACAGAAGTAAGTGGGGGTGATTTGATACGGATTTAACAAGGAATCATGCAACTCAAAGGATGAGGACTTGTGACAGGAATCTCTGCAAAGGAACACGGTCGTCAAAAGAGAACGAAGAGGGGCAACAGAAGGTACGGCGAAGAACTACCCAGGTACGCAGAGGTGACTGCCGAGCAACATGTCTCCAAAGAGCTATATGAGATTACTTGACAGCTACCAGGGAATAAAAGGAACACTGACTGTCCGGTCAGATGGGGGAAGGCATCAGGAGCAGATAACATGCCATCTAACGTTTTAAAAGCTGACGTTAATGCATCCGTAGACGTCCTGTCCTGCTAAATAAGCGATGAGACCCGAGAGAAACACTACCTAAGTGGAAGACAGGCTTATTAGTTAGAATTCTACAGGAAGGTAAGTCGAGAAAGTGGATGACTTGCAAAAGGGATTATGTTCCTGTCAATTCACAGTGAAATTCCTTTGCCAGATAGGGATGTAGGCGGCATTAAATGGTGCTACAAAAAAGACAACTTTGTGTTTGCAATGGACTGATCTTGACCAAAGCGACTTACAAGTGAGGTACAATACAACACAAGCGAAAAACCATACAGTTAACAATATTAGAAGCACTGAATGACAAAGTTCCTTCCCGCTATGTCATACCTTTCCCTTTAACAAAATTGTGAGAGTTGTTCACAAAAGATCTCAAAAGAAAGTTGCATAAATTCTCATCAACAACTGTCTCTAATACATCCTTAATAAGAAATGAGATCCAAAGGAGACTGGTCCTGCCCCAAAGCTCCTCATCAGCAAACAGGCAGACATCCAGATATTCATTGCAGAGAGCCTCTACAGAGCAAGTTCATGAGTATGACTATGAATAAGGCACATCTTGGGACATCTTTGATCTACTGGGACACCTTTGATCTACTGGGGAGTCCAGTTTTGGGCCTGTGGTGGGTGGACGGCCGGGCTGTGTGCACCCTTCTGACCCTTAGTCCTATCTGACCCTTAGACCATGCCTCAAACCAAGCTTTGTGAGAAGGCCTCGGTGATGTAGCCCGTCATACTGAGCGTTTTTGCAGGGGGTGTGGATAGTTCATCTAAATCTGTAAGCAGTACGGTTATTGGATAAAAGCCCTGCCACTCATTTTCAAGAGAACCACAAAATCAGGAAATCCGGACATGTCCCACACTATAGAACCCGTAGAATGTGTGTGGTCACCTGACACAGATACAGGTAATGGGCAAATCCATAGTTGTTGCTCTTCAGGAGAAAAAGAGGATTAAATAAACTGAGGCAATTCTGTCATGCATCTGGATGAAGTCCATTGAAAATGTTATACAGGTTCCATTCTAACACTTTGATGTTTAGGTGAGAGCACCATGGCATTAAATTTGACTTCCCTCCCTGACATAGCCATACCATTTGAAATAAAATCTGATCACATCTTGCTGTCAAAAACTCTGTATTCCTCACATCCCACTGCAGGCAAACAAGGCAGAGAAAATCACAACCCGAGCAGAAATAGGCACACGAAACAAAATACATCTATGCAAACAATTCTGTCTTTGCTAGCAAGCTGTCAGTGGATTTTTCAAACCATCCCAGTATATGTTACTTTTTCTAATTATTTATAGCAAAAATCACGAGTCTAGAAATAAATGGATTGATTTGTGTGAAGACACCAACGTTGTTAAAATATTACATGGGGATTTTTTTGCACCCCGCTCTCATCTGGAACCTGAAAAAATGTTTTTATCACATTGGCACCCTGCTGTAGACATGCTGGTGGGCTTAGCTCTATTCAAACAACTTAATTTTAGTGACTTTGCTGAAACACAGTAAATAACCATACTATTTGGAATCAGATAATGGCCTAGATTTATATGTGAAATATGGAAATAACCTGTTGATTGTGAAAGAATGAGTATAAGTGTTTTAGCATTAAAAGGCTTTAGAGAAACATGTAGGTGTGTGAGAACAGGTCCTATTTGGACAGCTGTTTTACATGTATTATAGTTAATTCCTTTACTAATCAGAATAGGCTGGTTTGTAGCATTCCTGAGCAGTAGCTATATGTATTAGGCTGCAGGGTGCATGGATTTCACTTGACAAGCCTCATGGTCAATATAGGCATGGTGTTGCACTGTGGACTACGTTGAATAGATCTCATTGGATCGAACACTCAGATCAATGCAACGGTAAGTGGCCGGGATTCCGCTGACCCCCACTGGAAGTGATAAATTCAACATGTGTTCCATTAGGCAAAATCTATCAGAATAAGGGATGGGCTGGGTGGAAACAGAGAGCACCTTATTAACTCAACAGCAGCCATTCTGCACATTGGGGCTTATCAATATACTCAAAGGCTAGAGTTACCACACAGATTATACTAAATGATTCAAATGGGAAAAAAACCCTATTCTGGGAATGTGTGCAGAAAATCGGGTCTAATTCAAGCATTAATGTCTGAAAGCTGTAGCTCTTAAATAAGCGATATCGGAAGACGGTCGTGCCACCAGTATGCACGTTTGTGAGCATCAATCAAAAAAACAAATGAGATGTTAACATTTCATTAATCCCACAAGGAAAAACATGTGGGGGAGCAAATGTGAATGCACATGTTTTTAGTTTACCTGGAAAAAAAGAAAGGTGTACTCTGCTTATATTTTCTGCGATGCCCTCCCTGCATGCCAGACGAGATAAGAAGGTTCATATGAGATGGCCTGCAATCCCTTGGCCACTTTCAGACCTCTTCGGCTCAGAGCCTTTCCACACAGCTTTAATCAGGCTGATCGATGCCACCTGGCTCATTCCATACCAGCCACTTCAGGAACGGCTATCCATGGCACTGCTAAAGGGGTTGATCAGTCTGAGGTGGAGTGCAGCAACATCTCATAGTAGAGGAGCAGATCTTCATGCTTTCATCTTTCACCTTCTTCCCTGCTGCAGCGGTAGAACCAAATCCTTGCAATCTCCGTAATATCTTAGAAAAAGGATATGCACATATGCATGACATGGAGTTTTCGTATCAAGTAATGGAATTTATTATCATGCTTAAGTTCCTTCTGTTTGAACATTTTGGCTGATCTCCAAACTTTAAAATGTATCCATTTGTAAAAGGTGCAAGGACATCAATTCCCACAGTATGCTCACGATGTTCATACAATCACTGCAAAATGAATAATAAAGAAACTTGTCCAAAGGACAAATCAGTGAAAGTTGCTTGCTGATGTGTCCAGCTGATCTATGAGTATATGTCTATGTTTTTGTTTGTTTTTGGAGAAAGCTGTCTGAAAATCCAGTTTAGCAAACATCATATTGGAAAACCTAGCAATGAGTGGAACATATGATCACAGTTCCACAAGTATGTAACAGAATTCTGTTGATTTTTTAAAAAAATAAGATCTGAGATGGCAGCTATATTATATGATCTAAAAATACTAAAGTTCCAACTTTAAAATACCAAAACATCCAAGTTGCGTGATCGTGGTGCAAATCTATTGGGTTTCATTGGCATTTTACGAAGAGAACACCAATAGTACGCACTGATAATATTCTGTAATATTATCTATCATATTCAGCCAGAAGAAGTAGAGCCACTGTTTTGTCAAACATCTATTGTGTCAGTTGCCCACAACCTTGCAACACTGCAGAATGTCCAATAGGAGCTGACTGTATGGGGTATTTACTTTTGTAGCTGTTTTACATGTCAGTAATTTAATGTTCTAAAAAACATTCAGTCAAAAGTGCTATCCACTGAACTGTCATGTTGTTCATGTCAATGTTGTCCAGACATGATTATGTAATATTATAATTATATTGTCACAATAGATGACCATCATAAATAGACATGTGATCTGTTGCTGCTTCTGCTACATTAACTTTTTTTCTTTTCAATTTTTATATTTAAAAATCGCCAATAGTCTCATCCTTCTAATTGAATCATTAAAAGTTCCTCTTGCTTCAGTGGGTAAATGCCGAAAGAGCCCGACATCCGCACAAATTGTCCATATTAAACATTTACAGACCGCTCTAACCTTCTGTATAAATGGATAATGCCACGGCGGAGCACGCTGTCATTTAAACGACATCTTTCGGCTTCAGCCTGTGCGCTGAGGCCAACGTCATCTTAAAAGTAGGGCACTCAGAAATGTATGAGTAAGGCCTCTGTGTTTATTCACATATGATTTATCACACTGCATGTTTTCCTCTCCACATAATTCCCAGCTTCACCGCTTGACCGTGCATCCGTGCGCCGCATCATGCCTAACGTACGGCATATGGTGGATAACAAAGAATATATTCAGCCGTGTGCAAAAAAAAAAAAAGTACATTTACAAAAACCTGATTAGCAACAGCAAGAATCTGCAGTGCTTAAAGATGTTCACATACAAATGTGAGCACACATTGTCCTTGAGAGATCTGTCATCTTTCTCGTTTGAAAACAGCTGAGAAGTATTCGATATGGGGAATTGCATATTCCATTCTAGGTGTGATGCGCAGCGGATATCCATCAGACAGAATGTTTGATGGGGTCAGAGTGGACATTTCAGATCTGGCCCTGTTGTAAGGGTCTCCAGCTGAAGTGCTGGAAGGCAGTGCACACATGTGTCTCCATCTTCAGGTCAGAACAGCCATTATTCACTCTCATCCTATTTTTTTTTTCCCCTCTATACATTTTTGATTAATG